>NW_027473662.1:114336-183049 GCF_050947335.1 Megachile rotundata
TCTGCATAATATGGTGAATAATATGAGTTAGTTTGATAATAATAAGAGTAATGAGTATAGTAATTGTCGTCCTATCGATCATATCCACATAATATGGCCAATAATATTAGTTAGATTGATAATAATAAGAGTAATAAGTATAGTAATTGTCGTTCAATCGATCATATCCACATATTATGGCGAATAATATGAGTTAGATTGATAATAATAAGAGTAATAAGTATAGTAATTGTCGTCCTATCGATCATATCCACATAATATGGCCAATAATATGAGTTAGATTGATAATAATAAGAGTAACAAGTATAGAAATTGTCGTTCTATCGATCATATAAGCATAATATGGCTAATAATATGAGTTAGATTGATAATAATAAGCGTAACAAGTATAGTAATTGTCGTTCAATCGATCATATAAGCATAGTATGGCTAATAATATGAGTTAGATTGATAATAATAAGAGTAATAAGTATAGTAATTGTCGTTCTATCGATCATATAAGCATAATATGGCTAATAATATGAGTTAGATTGATAATAATAAGAGTAACAAGTATAGTAATTGTCGTTCCATCGATAATATAAGCATAATATGGCTAATAATATGAGTTAGATTGATAATAGTAAGAGTAATAAGTATAGTAATTGTCGTTCTATCGATCATATCCACATAATATGGCCAATAATATGAGTTAGATTGATAATAATAAGAGTAACAAGTATAGTAATTGTCTTTCTATCGATCATATAAGCATAATATGGCTAATAATATGAGTTAGATTGATAATAATAAGAGTAACAACTATAGTAATTGTCCTTCTATCAATAATATAAGCATAATATGGCTAATAATATGAGATAGATTGATAATAATAAGAGTAATAAGTATAGTAATTGTCGTCCTATCGTTCATATCCACATAATATGGCCAATAATATGAGTTAGATTGATAATAATAAGCGTAACAAGTATAGTAATTGTCCTTCTTTCGATAATATAAGCATAATATGGCCAATAATATGAGTTAGATTGATAATAATAAGAGTAATAAGTATAGTAATTGTCGTTCTATCGATCATATAAGCATAATATGGCTAATAATATGAGTTAGATTGATAATAGTAAGAGTAATAAGTATAGTAATTGTCGTTCAATCGATCATATAAGCATAATATGGCTAATAATATGAGTTAGATTGATAACAGTAAGAGTAACAAGTATAGCAATTGTCGTTCTATCGATAATATAAGCATAATATGGCTAATAATATGAGTTAGATTGATAATAGTAAGAGTAATAAGTATAGTAATTGTCGTTCTATCGATCATATCTGCATAATATGGAAATAATATGAGTTAGATTGATAATAATAAGAGTAACAAGTACAGCAATTGTCGTTCTATCGATAATATAAGCATAATATGGCTAATAATATGAGTTAGATTGATAATAGTAAGAGTAATAAGTATAGTAATTGTCGTTCTATCGATCATATAAGCATAATATGGCTAATAATATGAGTTAGATTGATAATAATAAGAGTAACAAGTATAGTAATTGTCGTTCTATCGATAATATAAGCATAATATGGCTAATAATATGAGTTAGATTGATAATAGTAAGAGTAATAAGTATAGTAATTGTCGTTCTATCGATCATATCTGCATAATATGGAAATAATATGAGTTAGATTGATAATAATAAGAGTAACAAGTATAGCAATTGCCGTTCTATCGATAATATAAGCATAATATGGTTAATAATATGAGTTAGATTGATAATAATAAGAGTAATGAGTACAGTAATTGTCGTTCTATCGATCATATCCACATAATATGGCCAATAATATGAGTTAGATTGATAATAATAAGAGTAATAAGTATAGTAATTGTCGTTCTATCGATCATATAAGCATAATATGGCTAATAATATGAGTTAGATTGATAATAATAAGAGTAACAAGTATAGTAATTGTCTTTCTATCGATCATATAAGCATAATATGGCTAATAATATGAGTTAGATTGATAATAATAAGAGTAACAACTATAGTAATTGTCGTTCTATCGATAGTATAAGCATAATATGGCTAATAATATGAGTTGGATTGATAATAGTAAGAGTAATAAGTATAGTAATTGTCGTTCTATCGATCATATCTGCATAATATGGTGAATAATATGAGTTAGTTTGATAATAATAAGAGTAATGAGTATAGTAATTGTCGTCCTATCGATCATATCCACATAATATGGCCAATAATATGAGTTAGATTGATAATAATAAGAGTAACAAGTATAGAAATTGTCGTTCTATCGATCATATAAGCATAATATGGCTAATAATATGAGTTAGATTGATAATAATAAGAGTAAGAAGTATAGTAATTGTCTTTCTATCGATCATATAAGCATAATATGGCTAATAATATGAGTTAGATTGATAATAATAAGAGTAACCAGTATAGTAATTGTCGTTCTATCGATAATATAAGCACAATATGGCTAATAATGTGAGTTAGATTGATAATAGTAAGAGTAATAAGTATAGTAATTGTCGTTCTATCGATCATATAAGCATAATATGGCTAATAATATGAGTTAGATTGATAATAGTAAGAGTAATAAGTATAGTAATTGTCGTTCAATCGATCATATAAGCATAATGTGGCTAATAATATGAGTTAGATTGATAACAGTAAGAGTAACAAGTATAGCAATTGTCGTTCTATCGATAATATAAGCATAATATGGCTAATAATATGAGTTAGATTGATAATAGTAAGAGTAATAAGTATAGTAATTGTCGTTCTATCGATCATATCTGCATAATATGGTTAATAATATGAGTTAGATTGATAATAATAAGAGTAATAAGTATAGTAATTGTCGTTCTATCGATCGTATAAGCATAATATGGCTAATAATATGAGTTAGATTGATAATAATAAGAGTAACAACTATAGTAATTGTCGTTCTATCGATAATATAAGCATAATATGGCTAATAATATGAGTTAGATTGATAATAGTAAGAGTAATAAGTATAGTAATTGTCGTTCTATCGACCATATCTGCATAATATGGTGAATAATATGAGTTAGTTTGATAATAATAAGAGTAATGAGTATAGTAATTGTCGTCCTATCGATCATATCCACATAATATGGCCAATAATATGAGTTAGATTGATAATAATCAGAGTAACAAGTATAGTAATTGTCGTTCTATCGATCATATAAGCATAATATGGCTAATAATATGAGTTAGATTGATAATAGTAAGAGTAATAAGTATAGTAATTGTCGTTCAATCGATCATATAAGCATAATGTGGCTAATAATATGAGTTAGATTGATAACAGTAAGAGTAACAAGTATAGCAATTGTCGTTCTATCGATAATATAAGCATAATATGGCTAATAATATGAGTTAGATTGATAATAGTAAGAGTAATAAGTATAGTAATTGTCGTTCTATCGATCATATCTGCATAATATGGTTAATAATATGAGTTAGTTTGATAATAATAAGAGTAATGAGTATAGTAATTGTCGTCCTATCGATCATATCCACATAATATGGCCAATAATATGAGTTAGATTGATAATAATAAGAGTAATAAGTATAGTAATTGTCGTTCTATCGATCATATAAGCATAATATGGCTAATAATATGAGTTAGATTGATAATAATAAGAGTAAGAAGTATAGTAATTGTCTTTCTATCGATCATATAAGCATAATATGGCTAATAATATGAGTTAGATTGATAATAATAAGAGTAACCAGTATAGTAATTGTCGTTCTATCGATAATATAAGCACAATATGGCTAATAATGTGAGTTAGATTGATAATAGTAAGAGTAATAAGTATAGTAATTGTCGTTCTATCGATCATATAAGCATAATATGGCTAATAATATGAGTTAGATTGATAATAGTAAGAGTAATAAGTATAGTAATTGTCGTTCAATCGATCATATAAGCATAATGTGGCTAATAATATGAGTTAGATTGATAATAATAAGAGTAACAAGTATAGTAATTGTCGTTCTATCGATAATATAAGCATAATATGGTTAATAATATGAGTTAGATTGATAATAATAAGAGTAATGAGTACAGTAATTGTCGTCCTATCGATCATATCCACTTAATATGGCCAATAATATGAGTTAGATTGATAATAATAAGAGTAACAAGTATAGTAATTGTCTTTCTATCGATCATATAAGCATAATATGGCTAATAATATGAGTTAGATTGATAATAATAAGAGTAACAACCATAGTAATTGTCCTTCTATCAATAATACAAGCATAATATGGCTAATAATATGAGTTAGATTGATAATATTAAGCGTAACAAGTATAGTAATTGTCCTCCTTTCGATAATATAAGCATAATATGGCCAATAATATGAGTTAGATTGATAATAATAAGAGTAATAAGTATAGTAATTGTCGTTCTATCGATCATATAAGCATAATATGGCTAATAATATGAGTTAGATTGATAATAATAAGAGTAACAAGTATAGTAATTGTCGTTCTATCGATAATATAAGAATAATATGGCTAATAATATGAGTTAGATTGATAATAGTAAGAGTAATAAGTATAGTAATTGTCGTTCAATCGATCATATAAGCATAATGTGGCTAATAATATGAGTTAGATTGATAACAGTAAGAGTAACAAGTATAGCAATTGTCGTTCTATCGATAATATAGGCATAATATGGCTAATAATATGAGTTAGATTGATAATAGTAAGAGTAATAAGTATAGTAACTGTCGTTCTATCGATCATATCTGCATAATATGGTTAATAATATGAGTTAGATTGATAATAATAAGAGTAATAAGTATAGTAATTGTCGTTCTATCGATCATATAAGCATAATATGGCTAATAATATGAGTTAGATTGATTATAATAAGAGTAACAAGTATAGTAATTGTCGTTCTATCGATAATATAAGCATAATATGGCTAATAATATGAGTTAGATTGATAATAGTAAGAGTAATAAGTATAGTAATTGTCGATCTATCGATCATATCTGCATAATATGGTTAATAATATGAGTTAGTTTGATAATAATAAGAGTAATAAGTATAGTAATTGTCGTCCTATCGATCATATCCACATAATATGGCCAATAATATGAGTTAGATTGATAATAATAAGAGTAACAAGTATAGTAATTGTCTTTCTATCGATCATATAAGCATAATATGGCTAATAATATGAGTTAGATTGATAATAATAGGAGTAACAAATATAGTAATTGTCCTTCTATCGATAATATAAGCATAATATGGCTAATAATATGAGTTAGATTGATAATAATAAGCGTAACAAGTATAGTAATTGTCGTTCAATCGATCATATAAGCATAGTATGGCTAATAATATGAGTTCGATTGATAATAGCAAGAGTAATAGGCACAGTGATTGTCGTTCTACCGATCATATCTGCATAATATGTTTAATAATATGAGTTAGATTGATAATAATAAGAGTAATAAGTATAGTAATTGTCGTTCTATCGATCATATAAGCATAATATGGCTAATAATATGTGTTCGATTGATAATAGTAAGAGTAATAAGTATGGTAATTGTCGTTCAATCGATCATATCCACGTAATATGGCCAATAATATGAGTTAGATTGATAATAATAAGA
Source organism: Megachile rotundata (assembly GCF_050947335.1). Taxonomy (NCBI): domain Eukaryota; kingdom Metazoa; phylum Arthropoda; class Insecta; order Hymenoptera; family Megachilidae; genus Megachile; species Megachile rotundata. The sequence goes on from NW_027473662.1 coordinate 120,026, forward strand.
GTAATAAGTATAGTAATTGTCATCCTATCGAACATATCCACATAATATGGCCAACAATATGAGTTAGATTGATAATAATAAGAGTAACAAGTATAGTAATTGTCTTTCTATCGATCATATAAGCATAATATGGCTAATAATATGAGTTAGATTGATAATAATAAGAGTAACAACTATAGTAATTGTCCTTCTATCAATAATATAAGCATAATATGGCTAATAATATGAGTTAGATTGATAATAGTAAGAGTAATAAGTATAGTAATTGTCGATCTACCGATCATATCTGCATAATATGGTTAATAATATGAGTTAGTTTGATAATAATAAGAGTAATAAGTATAGTAATTGTCGTCCTATCGATCATATCCACATAATATGGCCAATAATATGAGTTAGATTGATAATAATAAGAGTAACAAATATAGTAATTGTCCTTCTATCGATAATATAAGCATAATATGGCTAATAATATGAGTTAGATTGATAATAATAAGAGTAATAAGTATAGTAATTGTCGTTCTATCGATCATATAAGCATAATATGGCTAATAATATGAGTTAGATTGATAATAATAAGAGTAACAGGTATAGTAATTGTCGTTCTATCGATAATATAAGCATAATATGGCTAATAATATGAGTTAGATTGATAATAGTAAGAGTAAAAAGTATAGTAATTGTCGTTCTATCGATCATATCTGCATAATATGGCCAATAATATTAGTTAGATTGATAATAATAAGAGTAATGAGTATAGTAATTGTCGTCCTATCGATCATATCCACATAATATGGCCAATAATATGAGTTAGATTGATAATAATAAGAGTAATAAGTATAGTAATTGTCGTTCTATCGATCGTATAAGCATAATATGGCTAATAATATGAGTTAGATTGATAATAATAAGAGTTAGAAGTATAGTAATTGTCGTTCTATCGATCATATAAGCATAATATGTCTAATAATATGAGTTAGATTGATAATAATAAGAGTAACAAGTATAGTAATTGTCGTTCTATCGATAATATAAGCATAATATGGTTAATAATATGAGTTAGATTGATAATAATAAGAGTAATGAGTACAGTAATTGTCGTCCTATCGATCATATCCACTTAATATGGCCAATAATATGAGTTAGATTGATAATAATAAGAGTAACAAGTATAGTAATTGTCTTTCTATCGATCATATAAGCATAATATGGCTAATAATATGAGTTAGATTGATAATAATAAGAGTAACAACCATAGTAATTGTCCTTCTATCAATAATACAAGCATAATATGGCTAATAATATGAGTTAGATTGATAATAATAAGCGTAACAAGTATAGTAATTGTCCTCCTTTCGATAATATAAGCATAATATGGCCAATAATATGAGTTAGATTGATAATAATAAGAGTAATAAGTATAGTAATTGTCGTTCTATCGATCATATAAGCATAATATGGCTAATAATATGAGTTAGATTGATAATAATAAGAGTAACAAGTATAGTAATTGTCGTTCTATCGATAATATAAGAATAATATGGCTAATAATATGAGTTAGATTGATAATAGTAAGAGTAATAAGTATAGTAATTGTCGTTCAATCGATCATATAAGCATAATGTGGCTAATAATATGAGTTAGATTGATAACAGTAAGAGTAACAAGTATAGCAATTGTCGTTCTATCGATAATATAGGCATAATATGGCTAATAATATGAGTTAGATTGATAATAGTAAGAGTAATAAGTATAGTAACTGTCGTTCTATCGATCATATCTGCATAATATGGTTAATAATATGAGTTAGATTGATAATAATAAGAGTAATAAGTATAGTAATTGTCGTTCTATCGATCATATAAGCATAATATGGCTAATAATATGAGTTAGATTGATTATAATAAGAGTAACAAGTATAGTAATTGTCGTTCTATCGATAATATAAGCATAATATGGCTAATAATATGAGTTAGATTGATAATAGTAAGAGTAATAAGTATAGTAATTGTCGATCTATCGATCATATCTGCATAATATGGTTAATAATATGAGTTAGTTTGATAATAATAAGAGTAATAAGTATAGTAATTGTCGTCCTATCGATCATATCCACATAATATGGCCAATAATATGAGTTAGATTGATAATAATAAGAGTAACAAGTATAGTAATTGTCTTTCTATCGATCATATAAGCATAATATGGCTAATAATATGAGTTAGATTGATAATAATAGGAGTAACAAATATAGTAATTGTCCTTCTATCGATAATATAAGCATAATATGGCTAATAATATGAGTTAGATTGATAATAATAAGCGTAACAAGTATAGTAATTGTCGTTCAATCGATCATATAAGCATAGTATGGCTAATAATATGAGTTCGATTGATAATAGCAAGAGTAATAGGCACAGTGATTGTCGTTCTACCGATCATATCTGCATAATATGTTTAATAATATGAGTTAGATTGATAATAATAAGAGTAATAAGTATAGTAATTGTCGTTCTATCGATCATATAAGCATAATATGGCTAATAATATGTGTTCGATTGATAATAGTAAGAGTAATAAGTATGGTAATTGTCGTTCAATCGATCATATCCACGTAATATGGCCAATAATATGAGTTAGATTGATAATAATAAGAGTAATAAGTATAGTAATTGTCATCCTATCGAACATATCCACATAATATGGCCAACAATATGAGTTAGATTGATAATAATAAGAGTAACAAGTATAGTAATTGTCTTTCTATCGATCATATAAGCATAATATGGCTAATAATATGAGTTAGATTGATAATAATAAGAGTAACAACTATAGTAATTGTCCTTCTATCAATAATATAAGCATAATATGGCTAATAATATGAGTTAGATTGATAATAGTAAGAGTAATAAGTATAGTAATTGTCGATCTACCGATCATATCTGCATAATATGGTTAATAATATGAGTTAGTTTGATAATAATAAGAGTAATAAGTATAGTAATTGTCGTCCTATCGATCATATCCACATAATATGGCCAATAATATGAGTTAGATTGATAATAATAAGAGTAACAAATATAGTAATTGTCCTTCTATCGATAATATAAGCATAATATGGCTAATAATATGAGTTAGATTGATAATAATAAGAGTAATAAGTATAGTAATTGTCGTTCTATCGATCATATAAGCATAATATGGCTAATAATATGAGTTAGATTGATAATAATAAGAGTAACAGGTATAGTAATTGTCGTTCTATCGATAATATAAGCATAATATGGCTAATAATATGAGTTAGATTGATAATAGTAAGAGTAAAAAGTATAGTAATTGTCGTTCTATCGATCATATCTGCATAATATGGCCAATAATATTAGTTAGATTGATAATAATAAGAGTAATGAGTATAGTAATTGTCGTCCTATCGATCATATCCACATAATATGGCCAATAATATGAGTTAGATTGATAATAATAAGAGTAATAAGTATAGAAATTGTCGTTCTATCGATCATGTAAGCATAATATGGCTAATAATATGAGTTAGATTGATAATAATAAGCGTAACAAGTATAGTAATTGTCGTTCAATCGATCATATAAGCATAGTATGGCTAATAATATGAGTTCGATTGATAACAGCAAGAGTAATAGGCACAGTGATTGTCGTTCTACCGATCATATCTGCATAATATGTTTAATAATATGAGTTAGATTGATAATAATAAGAGTAATAAGTATAGTAATTGTCGTTCTATCGATCATATAAGCATAATATGGCTAATAATATGGGTTCGATTGATAATAGTAAGAGTAATAAGTATGGTAATTGTCGTTCAATCGATCATATCCACATAATATGGCCAATAATATGAGTTAGATTGATAATAATAAGAGTAACAAGTATAGTAATTGTCTTTCTATCGATCATATAAGCATAATATGGCTAATAATATGAGTGAGATTGATAATAATAAGAGTAACAACTATAGTAATTGTCCTTCTATCAATAATACAAGCATAATATGGCTAATAATATGAGTTAGATTGATAATAATAAGCGTAACAAGTATAGTAATTGTCCTTCTTTCGATAATATAAGCATAATATGGCCAATAATATGAGTTAGATTGATAATAATAAGAGTAATAAGTATAGTAATTGTCGTTCTATCGATCATATAAGCATAATATGGCTAATAATATGAGTTAGATTGATAATAATAAGAGTAACAACTATAGTAATTGTCCTTCTATCAATAATATAAGCATAATATGGCTAATAATATGAGATAGATTGATAATAATAAGAGTAATAAGTATAGTAATTGTCGTCCTATCGTTCATATCCACATAATATGGCCAATAATATGAGTTAGATTGATAATAATAAGCGTAACAAGTATAGTAATTGTCCTTCTTTCGATAATATAAGCATAATATGGCCAATAATATGAGTTAGATTGATAATAATAAGAGTAATAAGTATAGTAATTGTCGTTCTATCGATCATATAAGCATAATATGGCTAATAATATGAGTTAGATTGATAATAGTAAGAGTAATAAGTATAGTAATTGGCGTTCAATCGATCATATAAGCATAATGTGGCTAATAATATGAGTTAGATTGATAACAGTAAGAGTAACAAGTATAGCAATTGTCGTTCTATCGATAATATAAGCATAATATGGCTAATAATATGAGTTAGATTGATAATAGTAAGAGTAATAAGTATAGTAATTGTCGTTCTATCGATCATATCTGCATAATATGGAAATAATATGAGTTAGATTGATAATAATAAGAGTAACAAGTACAGCAATTGTCGTTCTATCGATAATATAAGCATAATATGGCTAATAATATGAGTTAGATTGAAAATAATAAGAGTAACAAGTATAGTAATTGTCGTTCTATCGATCATATAAGCATAATATGGCTAATAATATGAGTTAGATTGATAATAGTAAGAGTAATAAGTATAGTAATTGTCGTTCAATCGATCATATAAGCATAATGTGGCTAATAATATGAGTTAGATTGATAACAGTAAGAGTAACAAGTATAGCAATTGTCGTTCTATCGATAATATAAGCATAATATGGCTAATAATATGAGTTAGATTGATAATAGTAAGCGTAATAAGTATAGTAATTGTCGTTCTATCGATCGTATAAGCATAATATGGCTAATAATATGAGTTAGATTGATAATAATAAGAGTAACAAGTATAGTAATTGTCTTTCTATCGATCATATCTGCATAATATGGCCAATAATATTAGTTAGATTGATAATAATAAGAGTAATGAGTATAGTAATTGTCGTCCTATCGATCATATCCACATAATATGGCCAATAATATGAGTTAGATTGATAATAATAAGAGTAATAAGTATAGAAATTGTCGTTCTATCGATCATATAAGCATAATATGGCTAATAATATGAGTTAGATTGATAATAATAAGCGTAACAAGTATAGTAATTGTCGTTCAATCGATCATATAAGCATAGTATGGCTAATAATATGAGTTCGATTGATAATAGCAAGAGTAATAGGCACAGTGATTGTCGTTCTACCGATCATATCTGCATAATATGTTTAATAATATGAGTTAGATTGATAATAATAAGAGTAATAAGTATAGTAATTGTCGTTCTATCGATCATATAAGCATAATATGGCTAATAATATGGGTTCGATTGATAATAGTAAGAGTAATAAGTATGGTAATTGTCGTTCAATCGATCATATCCACATAATATGGCCAATAATATGAGTTAGATTGATAATAATAAGAGTAACAAGTATAGTAATTGTCTTTCTGTCGATCATATAAGCATAATATGGCTAATAATATGAGTTAGATTGATAATAATAAGAGTAACAACCATAGTAATTGTCCTTCTATCAATAATACAAGCATAATATGGCTAATAATATGAGTTAGATTGATAATAATAAGCGTAACAAGTATAGTAATTGTCCTTCTTTCGATAATATAAGCATAATATGGCCAATAATATGAGTTAGATTGATAATAATAAGAGTAATAAGTATAGTAATTGTCGTTCTATCGATCATATAAGCATAATATGGCTAATAATATGAGTTAGATTGATAATAATAAGAGTAACAAGTATAGTAATTGTCGTTCTATCGATAATATAAGAATAATATGGCTAATAATATGAGTTAGATTGATAATAGTAAGAGTAATAAGTATAGTAATTGTCGTTCAATCGATCATATAAGCATAATGTGGCTAATAATATGAGTTAGATTGATAACAGTAAGCGTAATAAGTATAGTAATTGTCGTTCTATCGATCGTATAAGCATAATATGGCTAATAATATGAGTTAGATTGATAATAATAAGAGTAACAAGTATAGTAATTGTCTTTCTATCGATCATATAAGCATAATATGGCTAATAATATGAGTTAGATTGATAATAATAAGAGTAACAACTATAGTAATTGTCCTTCTATCAATAATATAAGCATAATATGGCTAATAATATGAGATAGATTGATAATAATAAGAGTAATAAGTATAGTAATTGTCGTCCTATCGATAATATCCACATAATATGGCCAACAATATGAGTTAGATTGAAAATAATAAGAGTAACAAGTACAGTAATTGTCTTTCTATCAATCATATAAGCATAATATGGCTAATAATATGAGTTAGATTGATAATAATAAGAGTAACAAATATAGTAATTGTTCTTCTATCGATAATATAAGCATAATATGGCAAATAATATGAGTTAGATTGATAATAATAAGAGTAATAAGTATAGTAATTGTCGTTCTATCGATCATATAAGCATAATATGGCTAATAATATGAGTTAGATTGATAATAATAAGAGTAACAATTATAGTAATTGTCGTTCTATCGATAATATAAGCATAATATGGCTAATAATATGAGTTAGATTGATAATAGTAAGAGTAAAAAGTATAGTAATTGTCGTTCTATCGATCATATCTGCATAATATGGCCAATAATATTAGTTAGATTGATAATAATAAGAGTAATGAGTATAGTAATTGTCGTCCTATCGATCATATCCACATAATATGGCCAATAATATGAGTTAGATTGATAATAATAAGAGTAATAAGTATAGAAATTGTCGTTCTATCGATCATATAAGCATAATATGGCTAATAATATGAGTTAGATTGATAATAATAAGCGTAACAAGTATAGTAATTGTCGTTCAATCGATCATATAAGCATAGTATGGCTAATAATATGAGTTCGATTGATAATAGCAAGAGTAATAGGCACAGTGATTGTCGTTCTACCGATCATATCTGCATAATATGTTTAATAATATGAGTTAGATTGATAATAATAAGAGTAATAAGTATAGTAATTGTCGTTCTATCGATCATATAAGCATAATATGGCTAATAATATGGGTTCGATTGATAATAGTAAGAGTAATAAGTATGGTAATTGTCGTTCAATCGATCATATCCACATAATATGGCCAATAATATGAGTTAGATTGATAATAATAAGAGTAACAAGTATAGTAATTGTCTTTCTATCGATCATATAAGCATAATATGGCTAATAATATGAGTTAGATTGATAATAATAAGAGTAACAACCATAGTAATTGTCCTTCTATCAATAATACAAGCATAATATGGATAATAATATGAGTTAGATTGATAATAATAAGCGTAACAAGTATAGTAATTGTCCTTCTTTCGATAATATAAGCATAATATGGCCAATAATATGAGTTAGATTGATAATAATAAGCGTAACAAGTATAGTAATTGTCCTTCTTTCGATAATATAAGCATAATATGGCCAATAATATGAGTTAGATTGATAATAATAAGAATAATAAGTATAGTAATTGTCGTTCTATCGATCATATAAGCATAATATGGCTAATAATATGAGTTAGATTGATAATAATAAGAGTAACAGGTATAGTAATTGTCGTTCTATCGATAATATAAGCATAATATGGCTAATAATATGAGTTAGATTGATAATAGTAAGAGTAATAAGTATAGTAATTGTCGTTCTATCTACCATATGTGCATAATATGGAAATAATATGAGTTAGATTGATAATAATAAGAGTAACAAGTATAGTAATTGTCGTTCTATCGATCATATAAGCATAATATGGCTAATAATATGAGTTAGATTGATAATAATAAGAGTAACAACTATAGTAATTGTCGTTCTATCGATAATATAAGCATAATATGGCTAATAATATGAGTTAGATTGATAATAGTAAGAGTAATAAGTATAGTAATTGTCGTTCTATCGATCATATCTGCATAATATGGTGAATAATATGAGTTAGTTTGATAATAATAAGAGTAATGAGTATAGTAATTGTCGTCCTATCGATCATATCCACATAATATGGCCAATAATATGAGTTAGATTGATAATAATAAGAGTAACAAGTATAGTAATTGTCTTTCTATCGATCATATAAGCATAATATGGCTAATAATAGGAGTTAGATTGGTAATAATAAGAGTAACAACTATAGTAATTGTCCTTCTATCAATAATATAAGCATAATATGGCTAATAATATGAGATAGATTGATAATAATAAGAGTAATAAGTATAGTAATTGTCGTCCTATCGATCATATCCACATAATATGGCCAACAATATGAGTTAGATTGAAAATAATAAGAGTAACAAGTATAGTAATTGTCTTTCTATCGATCATATAAGCATAATATGGCTAATAATATGAGTTAGATTGATAATAATAAGAGTAACAAATATAGTAATTGTCCTTCTATCGATAATATAAGCATAATATGGCTAATAATATGAGTTAGATTGATAATAATAAGAGTAATAAGTATAGTAATTGTCGTTCTATCGATCATATAAGCATAATATGGCTAATAATATGAGTTAGATTGATAATAATAAGAGTAACAGGTATAGTAATTGTCGTTCTATCGATAATATAAGCATAATATGGCTAATAATATGAGTTAGATTGATAATAGTAAGAGTAAAAAGTATAGTAATTGTCGTTCTATCGATCATATCTGCATAATATGGCCAATAATATTAGTTAGATTGATAATAATAAGAGTAATGAGTATAGTAATTGTCGTCCTATCGATCATATCCACATAATATGGCCAATAATATGAGTTAGATTGATAATAATAAGAGTAATAAGTATAGAAATTGTCGTTCTATCGATCATATAAGCATAATATGGCTAATAATATGAGTTAGATTGATAATAATAAGCGTAACAAGTATAGTAATTGTCGTTCAATCGATCATATAAGCATAGTATGGCTAATAATATGAGTTCGATTGATAATAGCAAGAGTAATAGGCACAGTGATTGTCGTTCTACCGATCATATCTGCATAATATGTTTAATAATATGAGTTAGATTGATAATAATAAGAGTAATAAGTATAGTAATTGTCGTTCTATCGATCATATAAGCATAATATGGCTAATAATATGGGTTCGATTGATAATAGTAAGAGTAATAAGTATGGTAATTGTCGTTCAATCGATCATATCCACATAATATGGCCAATAATATGAGTTAGATTGATAATAATAAGAGTAACAAGTATAGTAATTGTCTTTCTATCGATCATATAAGCATAATATGGCTAATAATATGAGTGAGATTGATACTAATAAGAGTAACAACTATAGTAATTGTCCTTCTATCAATAATACAAGCATAATATGGCTAATAATATGAGTTAGATTGATAATAATAAGCGTAACAAGTATAGTAATTGTCCTTCTTTCGATAATATAAGCATAATATGGCCAATAATATGAGTTAGATTGATAATAATAAGAGTAATAAGTATAGTAATTGTCGTTCTATCGATCATATAAGCATAATATGGCTAATAATATGAGTTAGATTGATAATAATAAGAGTAACAAGTATAGTAATTGTCGTTCCATCGATAATATAAGCATAATATGGCTAATAATATGAGTTAGATTGATAATAGTAAGAGTAATAAGTATAGTAATTGTCGTTCTATCGATCATATCCACATAATATGGCCAATAATATGAGTTAGATTGATAATAATAAGAGTAACAAGTATAGTAATTGTCTTTCTATCGATCATATAAGCATAATATGGCTAATAATATGAGTTAGATTGATAATAATAAGAGTAACAACTATAGTAATTGTCCTTCTATCAATAATATAAGCATAATATGGCTAATAATATGAGATAGATTGATAATAATAAGAGTAATAAGTATAGTAATTGTCGTCCTATCGTTCATATCCACATAATATGGCCAATAATATGAGTTACATTGATAATAATAAGCGTAACAAGTATAGTAATTGTCCTTCTTTCGATAATATAAGCATAATATGGCCAATAATATGAGTTAGATTGATAATAATAAGAGTAATAAGTATAGTAATTGTCGTCCTATCGATCATATCCACATAATATGGCCAATAATATGAGTTAGATTGATAATAATAAGAGTAACAAGTATAGAAATTGTCGTTCTATCGATCATATAAGCATAATATGGCTAATAATATGAGTTAGATTGATAATAATAAGAGTAACAAGTGTAGTAATTGTCGCTCTATCGATAATATAAGCATAATATGGCTAATAATATGAGTTAGATTGATAATAATAAGAGTAACAAGTATAGTAATTGTCGTTCTATCGATAATATAAGCATAATATGGCTAATAATATAAGTTAGATTGATAATAGTAAGAGTAATAAGTATAGTAATTGTCGTTCTATCGATAATATAAGCATAATATGGCCAATAATATGAGTTAGATTGATAATAATAAGAGTAATAAGTATAGTAATTGTCGTCCTATCGATCATATCCACATAATATGGCCAATAATATGAGTTAGATTGATAATAATAAGAGTAACAAGTATAGTAATTGTCTTTCTATCGATCATATAAGCATAATATGGCTAATAATATGAGTTAGATTGATAATAATAAGAGTAACAGCTATAGTAATTGTCCTTCTATCAATAATATAAGCATAATATGGCTATTAATATGAGATAGATTGATAATAATAAGAGTAATAAGTATAGTAATTGTCGTCCTATCGATCATATCCACATAATATGGCCAATAATATGAGTTAGATTGATAATAATAAGAGTAAGAAGTATAGTAATTGTCTTTCTATCGATCATATAAGCATAGTATGGCTAATAATATGAGTTAGATTGATAATAATAAGAGTAACAACTATAGTAATTGTCCTTCTATCAATAATATAAGCATAATATGGCCAATAATATGAGTTAGATTGATAATAATAAGCGTAACAAGTATAGCAATTGTCCTTCTTTCGATAATATAAGCATAATGTGGCCAATAATATGAGTTAGATTGATAATAATAAGAGTAATAAGTATAGTAATTGTCGTTCTATCGATCATATCTGCATAATATGGCCAATAATATGAGTTAGATTGATAATAATAAGAGTAATAAGTATAGTAATTGTCGTTCTATCGATCATATAAGCATAATATGGCTAATAATATGAGTTAGATTGATAATAATAAGAGTAAGAAGTATAGTAATTGTCTTTCTATCGATCATATAAGCATAATATGGCTAATAATATGAGTTAGATTGATAATAATAAGAGTAACCAGTATAGTAATTGTCGTTCTATCGATAATATAAGCACAATATGGCTAATAATGTGAGTTAGATTGATAATAGTAAGAGTAATAAGTATAGTAATTGTCGTTCTATCGATCATATAAGCATAATATGGCTAATAATATGAGTTAGATTGATAATAGTAAGAGTAATAAGTATAGTAATTGTCGTTCAATCGATCATATAAGCATAATGTGGCTAATAATATGAGTTAGATTGATAACAGTAAGAGTAACAAGTATAGCAATTGTCGTTCTATCGATAATATAAGCATAATATGGCTAATAATATGAGTTAGATTGATAATAGTAAGAGTAATAAGTATAGTAATTGTCGTTCTATCGATCATATCTGCATAATATGGTTAATAATATGAGTTAGATTGATAATAATAAGAGTAATAAGTATAGTAATTGTCGTTCTATCGATCGTATAAGCATAATATGGCTAATAATATGAGTTAGATTGATAATAATAAGAGTAACAACTATAGTAATTGTCGTTCTATCGATAATATAAGCATAATATGGCTAATAATATGAGTTAGATTGATAATAGTAAGAGTAATAAGTATAGTAATTGTCGTTCTATCGATCATATCTGCATAATATGGTGAATAATATGAGTTAGTTTGATAATAATAAGAGTAATGAGTATAGTAATTGTCGTCCTATCGATCATATCCACATAATATGGCCAATAATATGAGTTAGATTGATAATAATAAGAGTAACAAGTATAGAAATTGTCGTTCTATCGATCATATAAGCATAATATGGCTAATAATATGAGTTAGGTTGATAATAATAAGAGTAACAAGTGTAGTAATTGTCGCTCTATCGATAATATAAGCATAATATGGCTAATAATATGAGTTAGATTGATAATAGTAAGAGCAATAAGTATAGTAATTGTCGTTCTATCGATCATATCTGCATAATATGGTTAATAATATGAGTTAGTTTGATAATAATAAGAGTAATGAGTATAGTAATTGTCGTCCTATCGATCATATCCACATAATATGGCCAATAATATGAGTTAGATTGATAATAATAAGAGTAATAAGTATAGTAATTGTCGTTCTATCGATCATATAAGCATAATATGGCTAATAATATGAGTTAGATTGATAATAATAAGAGTAAGAAGTATAGTAATTGTCTTTCTATCGATCATATAAGCATAATATGGCTAATAATATGAGTTAGATTGATAATAATAAGAGTAACCAGTATAGTAATTGTCGTTCTATCGATAATATAAGCACAATATGGCTAATAATGTGAGTTAGATTGATAATAGTAAGAGTAATAAGTATAGTAATTGTCGTTCTATCGATCATATAAGCATAATATGGCTAATAATATGAGTTAGATTGATAATAGTAAGAGTAATAAGTATAGTAATTGTCGTTCAATCGATCATATAAGCATAATGTGGCTAATAATATGAGTTAGATTGATAACAGTAAGAGTAACAAGTATAGCAATTGTCGTTCTATCGATAATATAAGCATAATATGGCTAATAATATGAGTTAGATTGATAATAGTAAGCGTAATAAGTATAGTAATTGTCGTTCTATCGATCATATCTGCATAATATGGTTAATAATATGAGTTAGATTGATAATAATAAGAGTAATAAGTATAGTAATTGTCGTTCTATCGATCGTATAAGCATAATATGGCTAATAATATGAGTTAGATTGATAATAGTAAGAGTAAAAAGTATAGTAATTGTCGTTCTATCGATCATATCTGCATAATATGGCCAATAATATTAGTTAGATTGATAATAATAAGAGTAATGAGTATAGTAATTGTCGTCCTATCGATCATATAAGCATAATGTGGCTAATAATATGAGTTAGATTGATAACAGTAAGAGTAACAAGTATAGCAATTGTCGTTCTATCGATAATATAAGCATAATATGGCTAATAATATGAGTTAGATTGATAATAGTAAGAGTAATAAGTATAGTAATTGTCGTTCTATCGATCATATCTGCATAATATGGTTAATAATATGAGTTAGATTGATAATAATAAGAGTAATAAGTATAGTAATTGTCGTTCTATCGATCGTATAAGCATAATATGGCTAATAATATGAGTTAGATTGATAATAATAAGAGTAACAACTATAGTAATTGTCGTTCTATCGATAATATAAGCATAATATGGCTAATAATATGAGTTAGATTGATAATAGTAAGAGTAATAAGTATAGTAATTGTCGTTCTATCGATCATATCTGCATAATATGGTGAATAATATGAGTTAGTTTGATAATAATAAGAGTAATGAGTATAGTAATTGTCGTCCTATCGATCATATCCACATAATATGGCCAATAATATGAGTTAGATTGATAATAATAAGAGTAACAAGTATAGAAATTGTCGTTCTATCGATCATATAAGCATAATATGGCTAATAATATGAGTTAGGTTGATAATAATAAGAGTAACAAGTGTAGTAATTGTCGCTCTATCGATAATATAAGCATAATATGGCTAATAATATGAGTTAGATTGATAATAGTAAGAGCAATAAGTATAGTAATTGTCGTTCTATCGATCATATCTGCATAATATGGTTAATAATATGAGTTAGTTTGATAATAATAAGAGTAATGAGTATAGTAATTGTCGTCCTATCGATCATATCCACATAATATGGCCAATAATATGAGTTAGATTGATAATAATAAGAGTAATAAGTATAGTAATTGTCGTTCTATCGATCATATAAGCATAATATGGCTAATAATATGAGTTAGATTGATAATAATAAGAGTAAGAAGTATAGTAATTGTCTTTCTATCGATCATATAAGCATAATATGGCTAATAATATGAGTTAGATTGATAATAATAAGAGTAACCAGTATAGTAATTGTCGTTCTATCGATAATATAAGCACAATATGGCTAATAATGTGAGTTAGATTGATAATAGTAAGAGTAATAAGTATAGTAATTGTCGTTCTATCGATCATATAAGCATAATATGGCTAATAATATGAGTTAGATTGATAATAGTAAGAGTAATAAGTATAGTAATTGTCGTTCAATCGATCATATAAGCATAATGTGGCTAATAATATGAGTTAGATTGATAACAGTAAGAGTAACAAGTATAGCAATTGTCGTTCTATCGATAATATAAGCATAATATGGCTAATAATATGAGTTAGATTGATAATAGTAAGCGTAATAAGTATAGTAATTGTCGTTCTATCGATCATATCTGCATAATATGGTTAATAATATGAGTTAGATTGATAATAATAAGAGTAATAAGTATAGTAATTGTCGTTCTATCGATCGTATAAGCATAATATGGCTAATAATATGAGTTAGATTGATAATAGTAAGAGTAAAAAGTATAGTAATTGTCGTTCTATCGATCATATCTGCATAATATGGCCAATAATATTAGTTAGATTGATAATAATAAGAGTAATGAGTATAGTAATTGTCGTCCTATCGATCATATCCACATAATATGGCCAATAATATGAGTTAGATTGATAATAATAAGAGTAATAAGTATAGAAATTGTCGTTCTATCGATCATATAAGCATAATATGGCTAATAATATGAGTTAGATTGATAATAATAAGCGTAACAAGTATAGTAATTGTCGTTCAATCGATCATATAAGCATAGTATGGCTAATAATATGAGTTCGATTGATAATAGCAAGAGTAATAGGCACAGTGATTGTCGTTCTACCGATCATATCTGCATAATATGTTTAATAATATGAGTTAGATTGATAATAATAAGAGTAATAAGTATAGTAATTGTCGTTCTATCGATCATATAAGCATAATATGGCTAATAATATGGGTTCGATTGATAATAGTAAGAGTAATAAGTATGGTAATTGTCGTTCAATCGATCATATCCACATAATATGGCCAATAATATGAGTTAGATTGATAATAATAAGAGTAACAAGTATAGTAATTGTCTTTCTATCGATCATATAAGCATAATATGGCTAATAATATGAGTGAGATTGATACTAATAAGAGTAACAACTATAGTAATTGTCCTTCTATCAATAATACAAGCATAATATGGCTAATAATATGAGTTAGATTGATAATAATAAGCGTAACAAGTATAGTAATTGTCCTTCTTTCGATAATATAAGCATAATATGGCCAATAATATGAGTTAGATTGATAATAATAAGAGTAATAAGTATAGTAATTGTCGTTCTATCGATCATATAAGCATAATATGGCTAATAATATGAGTTAGATTGATAATAATAAGAGTAACAAGTATAGTAATTGTCGTTCCATCGATAATATAAGCATAATATGGCTAATAATATGAGTTAGATTGATAATAGTAAGAGTAATAAGTATAGTAATTGTCGTTCTATCGATCATATCCACATAATATGGCCAATAATATGAGTTAGATTGATAATAATAAGAGTAACAAGTATAGTAATTGTCTTTCTATCGATCATATAAGCATAATATGGCTAATAATATGAGTTAGATTGATAATAATAAGAGTAACAACTATAGTAATTGTCCTTCTATCAATAATATAAGCATAATATGGCTAATAGTATGAGATAGATTGATAATAATAAGAGTAATAAGTATAGTAATTGTCGTCCTATCGTTCATATCCACATAATATGGCCAATAATATGAGTTAGATTGATAATAATAAGCGTAACAAGTATAGTAATTGTCCTTCTTTCGATAATATAAGCATAATATGGCCAATAATATGAGTTAGATTGATAATAATAAGAGTAATAAGTATAGTAATTGTCGTTCTATCGATCATATAAGCATAATATGGCTAATAATATGAGTTAGATTGATAATAATAAGAGTAACAGGTATAGTAATTGTCGTTCTATCGATAATATAAGCATAATATGGCTAATAATATGAGTTAGATTGATAATAGTAAGAGTAATAAGTATAGTAATTGTCGTTCTATCTACCATATGTGCATAATATGGAAATAATATGAGTTAGATTGATAATAATAAGAGTAACAAGTATAGTAATTGTCGTTCTATCGATCATATAAGCATAATATGGCTAATAATATGAGTTAGATTGATAATAGTAAGAGTAATAAGTATAGTAATTGTCGATCTATCGATCATATCTGCATAATATGGTTAATAATATGAGTTAGTTTGATAATAATAAGAGTAATGAGTATAGTAATTGTCGTCCTATCGATCATATCCACATAATATGGCCAATAATATGAGTTAGATTGATAATAATAAGAGTAACAAGTATAGAAATTGTCGTTCTATCGATCATATAAGCATAATATGGCTAATAATATGAGTTAGATTGATAATAATAAGAGTAACAAGTGTAGTAATTGTCGCTCTATCGATAATATAAGCATAATATGGCTAATAATATGAGTTAGATTGATAATAATAAGAGTAACAAGTATAGTAATTGTCGTTCTATCGATAATATAAGCATAATATGGCTAATAATATAAGTTAGATTGATAATAGTAAGAGTAATAAGTATAGTAATTGTCGTTCTATCGATAATATAAGCATAATATGGCCAATAATATGAGTTAGATTGATAATAATAAGAGTAATAAGTATAGTAATTGTCGTCCTATCGATCATATCCACATAATATGGCCAATAATATGAGTTAGATTGATAATAATAAGAGTAACAAGTATAGTAATTGTCTTTCTATCGATCATATCCACATAATATGGCCAATAATATGAGTTAGATTGATAATAATAAGAGTAAGAAGTATAGTAATTGTCTTTCTATCGATCATATAAGCATAGTATGGCTAATAATATGAGTTAGATTGATAATAATAAGAGTAACAACTATAGTAATTGTCCTTCTATCAATAATATAAGCATAATATGGCCAATAATATGAGTTAGATTGATAATAATAAGCGTAACAAGTATAGCAATTGTCCTTCTTTCGATAATATAAGCATAATGTGGCCAATAATATGAGTTAGATTGATAATAATAAGAGTAATAAGTATAGTAATTGTCGTTCTATCGATCATATCTGCATAATATGGCCAATAATATGAGTTAGATTGATAATAATAAGAGTAATAAGTATAGTAATTGTCGTTCTATCGATCATATAAGCATAATATGGCTAATAATATGAGTTAGATTGATAATAATAAGAGTAACAACTATAGTAATTGTCGTTCTATCGATAATATAAGCATAATATGGCTAATAATATGAGTTAGATTGATAATAGTAAGAGTAATAAGTATAGTAATTGTCGTTCTATCGATCATATCTGCATAATATGGTGAATAATATGAGTTAGTTTGATAATAATAAGAGTAATGAGTATAGTAATTGTCGTCCTATCGATCATATCCACATAATATGGCCAATAATATGAGTTAGATTGATAATAATAAGAGTAACAAGTATAGAAATTGTCGTTCTATCGATCATATAAGCATAATATGGCTAATAATATGAGTTAGGTTGATAATAATAAGAGTAACAAGTGTAGTAATTGTCGCTCTATCGATAATATAAGCATAATATGGCTAATAATATGAGTTAGATTGATAATAGTAAGAGCAATAAGTATAGTAATTGTCGTTCTATCGATCATATCTGCATAATATGGTTAATAATATGAGTTAGTTTGATAATAATAAGAGTAATGAGTATAGTAATTGTCGTCCTATCGATCATATCCACATAATATGGCCAATAATATGAGTTAGATTGATAATAATAAGAGTAATAAGTATAGTAATTGTCGTTCTATCGATCATATAAGCATAATATGGCTAATAATATGAGTTAGATTGATAATAATAAGAGTAAGAAGTATAGTAATTGTCTTTCTATCGATCATATAAGCATAATATGGCTAATAATATGAGTTAGATTGATAATAATAAGAGTAACCAGTATAGTAATTGTCGTTCTATCGATAATATAAGCACAATATGGCTAATAATGTGAGTTAGATTGATAATAGTAAGAGTAATAAGTATAGTAATTGTCGTTCTATCGATCATATAAGCATAATATGGCTAATAATATGAGTTAGATTGATAATAGTAAGAGTAATAAGTATAGTAATTGTCGTTCAATCGATCATATAAGCATAATGTGGCTAATAATATGAGTTAGATTGATAACAGTAAGAGTAACAAGTATAGCAATTGTCGTTCTATCGATAATATAAGCATAATATGGCTAATAATATGAGTTAGATTGATAATAGTAAGCGTAATAAGTATAGTAATTGTCGTTCTATCGATCATATCTGCATAATATGGTTAATAATATGAGTTAGATTGATAATAATAAGAGTAATAAGTATAGTAATTGTCGTTCTATCGATCGTATAAGCATAATATGGCTAATAATATGAGTTAGATTGATAATAATAAGAGTTAGAAGTATAGTAATTGTCGTTCTATCGATCATATAAGCATAATATGGCTAATAATATGAGTTAGATTGATAATAATAAGAGTAACAAGTATAGTAATTGTCGTTCTATCGATAATATAAGCATAATATGGTTAATAATATGAGTTAGATTGATAATAATAAGAGTAATGAGTACAGTAATTGTCGTCCTATCGATCATATCCACTTAATATGGCCAATAATATGAGTTAGATTGATAATAATAAGAGTAATAAGTATAGTAATTGTCGTTCTATCGATCATATAAGCATAATATGGCTAATAATATGAGTTAGATTGATAATAATAAGAGTAACAAGTATAGTAATTGTCTTTCTATCGATCATATAAGCATAATATGGCTAATAATATGAGTTAGATTGATAATAATAAGAGTAACAACTATAGTAATTGTCGTTCTATCGATAACATAAGCATAATATGGCTAATAATATGAGTTAGATTGATAATAGTAAGAGTAATAAGTATAGTAATTGTCGTTCTATCGATCATATCTGCATAATATGGTGAATAATATGAGTTAGTTTGATAATAATAAGAGTAATGAGTATAGTAATTGTCGTCCTATCGATCATATCCACATAATATGGCCAATAATATGAGTTAGATTGATAATAATAAGAGTAATAAGTATAGTAATTGTCGTTCAATCGATCATATCCACATATTATGGCGAATAATATGAGTTAGATTGATAATAATAAGAGTAATAAGTATAGTAATTGTCGTCCTATCGATCATATCCACATAATATGGCCAATAATATGAGTTAGATTGATAATAATAAGAGTAACAAGTATAGTAATTGCCTTTCTATCGATCATATAAGCATAATATGGCTAATAATATGAGTTAGATTGATAATAATAAGAGTAACAACTATAGTAATTGTCCTTCTATCAATAATATAAGCATAATATGGCTAATAATATGAGATAGATTGATAATAATAAGAGTAATAAGTATAGTAATTGCCGTCCTATCGATCATATCCACATAATATGGCCAACAATATGAGTTAGATTGAAAATAATAAGAGTAACAAGTATAGTAATTGTCTTTCTATCGATCATATAAGCATAATATGGCTAATAATATGAGTTAGATTGATAATAATAAGAGTAACAGGTATAGTAATTGTCGTTCTATCGATAATATAAGCATAATATGGCTAATAATATGAGTTAGATTGATAATAGTAAGAGTAAAAAGTATAGTAATTGTCGTTCTATCGATCATATCTGCATAATATGGCCAATAATATTAGTTAGATTGATAATAATAAGAGTAATGAGTATAGTAATTGTCGTCCTATCGATCATATCCACATAATATGGCCAATAATATGAGTTAGATTGATAATAATAAGAGTAATAAGTATAGAAATTGTCGTTCTATCGATCATATAAGCATAATATGGCTAATAATATGAGTTAGATTGATAATAATAAGCGTAACAAGTATAGTAATTGTCGTTCAATCGATCATATAAGCATAGTATGGCTAATAATATGAGTTCGATTGATAATAGCAAGAGTAATAGGCACAGTGATTGTCGTTCTACCGATCATATCTGCATAATATGTTTAATAATATGAGTTAGATTGATAATAATAAGAGTAATAAGTATAGTAATTGTCGTTCTATCGATCATATAAGCATAATATGGCTAATAATATGGGTTCGATTGATAATAGTAAGAGTAATAAGTATGGTAATTGTCGTTCAATCGATCATATCCACATAATATGGCCAATAATATGAGTTAGATTGATAATAATAAGAGTAACAAGTATAGTAATTGTCTTTCTATCGATCATATAAGCATAATATGGCTAATAATATGAGTGAGATTGATAATAATAAGAGTAACAACTATAGTAATTGTCCTTCTATCAATAATATAAGCATAATATGGCTAATAATATGAGTTAGATTGATAATAATAAGCGTAACAAGAATAGTAATTGTCCTTCTTTCGATAATATAAGCATAATATGGCCAATAATATGAGTTAGATTGATAATAATAAGAGTAATAAGTATAGTAATTGTCGTTCTATCGATCATATAAGCATAATATGGCTAATAATATGAGTTAGATTGATAATAATAAGAGTAACAAGTATAGTAATTGTCGTTCCATCGATAATATAAGCATAATATGGCTAATAATATGAGTTAGATTGATAATAGTAAGAGTAATAAGTATAGTAATTGTCGTTCTATCGATCATATCCACATAATATGGCCAATAATATGAGTTAGATTGATAATAATAAGAGTAACAAGTATAGTAATTGTCTTTCTATCGATCATATAAGCATAATATGGCTAATAATATGAGTTAGATTGATAATAATAAGAGTAACAACTATAGTAATTGTCCTTCTATCAATAATATAAGCATAATATGGCTAATAATATGAGATAGATTGATAATAATAAGAGTAATAAGTATAGTAATTGTCGTCCTATCGTTCATACCACATAATATGGCCAATAATATGAGTTAGATTGATAATAATAAGCGTAACAAGTATAGTTATTGTCCTTCTTTCGATAATATAAGCATAATATGGCCAATAATATGAGTTAGATTGATAATAATAAGAGTAATAAGTATAGTAATTGTCGTTCTATCGATCATATAAGCATAATATGGCTAATAATATGAGTTAGATTGATAATAATAAGAGTAACAGGTATAGTAATTGTCGTTCTATCGATAATATAAGCATAATATGGCTAATAATATGAGTTAGATTGATAATAGTAAGAGTAATAAGTATAGTAATTGTCGTTCTATCTACCATATGTGCATAATATGGAAATAATATGAGTTAGATTGATAATAATAAGAGTAACAAGTATAGTAATTGTCGTTCTATCGATCATATAAGCATAATATGGCTAATAATATGAGTTAGATTGATAATAGTAAGAGTAATAAGTATAGTAATTGTCGTTCTATCGATAATATAAGCATAATATGGCCAATAATATGAGTTAGATTGATAATAATAAGAGTAATAAGTATAGTAATTGTCGTCCTATCGATCATATCCACATAATATGGCCAATAATATGAGTTAGATTGATAATAATAAGAGTAACAAGTATAGTAATTGTCTTTCTATCGATCATATAAACATAATATGGCTAATAATATGAGTTAGATTGATAATAATAAGAGTAACAGCTATAGTAATTGTCCTTCTATCAATAATATAAGCATAATATGGCTATTAATATGAGATAGATTGATAATAATAAGAGTAATAAGTATAGTAATTGTCGTCCTATCGATCATATCCACATAATATAGCCAATAATATGAGTTAGATTGATAATAATAAGAGTAAGAAGTATAGTAATTGTCTTTCTATCGATCATATAAGCATAGTATGGCTAATAATATGAGTTAGATTGATAATAGTAAGAGTAATAAGTATAGTAATTGTCGTTCTATCGATCATATCTGCATAATATGGTTAATAATATGAGTTAGATTGATAATAATAAGAGTAATAAGTATAGTAATTGTCGTTCTATCGATCGTATAAGCATAATATGGCTAATAATATGAGTTAGATTGATAATAATAAGAGTAATAAGTATAGTAATTGTCGTTCTATCGATAATATAAGCATAATATGGCTAATAATATGAGTTAGATTGATAATAGTAAGAGTAATAAGGATAGTAATTGTCGTTCTATCGATCATATCTGCATAATATGGAAATAATATGAGTTAGATTGATAATAATAAGAGTAACAAGTATAGCAATTGCCGTTCTATCGATAATATAAGCATAATATGGTTAATAATATGAGTTAGATTGATAATAATAAGAGTAATGAGTACAGTAATTGTCGTTCTATCGATCATATCCACATAATATGGCCAATAATATGAGTTAGATTGATAATAATAAGAGTAATAAGTATAGTAATTGTCGTTCTATCGATTATATAAGCATAATATGGCTAATAATATGAGTTAGATTGATAATAATAAGAGTAACAAGTATAGTAATTGTCTTTCTATCGATCATATAAGCATAATATGGCTAATAATATGAGTTAGATTGATAATAATAAGAGTAACAACTATAGTAATTGTCGTTCTATCGATAATATAAGCATAATATGGCTAATAATATGAGTTAGATTGATAATAGTAAGAGTAATAAGTATAGTAATTGTCGTTCTATCGATCATATCTGCATAATATGGTGAATAATATGAGTTAGTTTGATAATAATAAGAGTAATGAGTATAGTAATTGTCGTCCTATCGATCATATCCACATAATATGGCCAATAATATGAGTTAGATTGATAATAATAAGAGTAACAAGTATAGAAATTGTCGTTCTATCGATCATATAAGCATAATATGGCTAATAATATGAGTTAGATTGATAATAATAAGAGTAACAGCTATAGTAATTGTCCTTCTATCAATAATATAAGCATAATATGGCTATTAATATGAGATAGATTGATAATAATAAGAGTAATAAGTATAGTAATTGTCGTCCTATCGATCATATCCACATAATATAGCCAATAATATGAGTTAGATTGATAATAATAAGAGTAACAAGTATAGTAATTGTCTTTCTATCGATCATATAAGCATAATATGGCTAATAATATGAGTTAGATTGATAATAATAAGAGTAACAGCTATAGTAATTGTCCTTCTATCAATAATATAAGCATAATATGGCTATTAATATGATCTAGATTGATAATAATAAGAGTAATAAGTATAGTAATTGTCGTCCTATCGATCATATCCACATAATATAGCCAATAATATGAGTTAGATTGATAATAATAAGAGTAAGAAGTATAGTAATTGTCTTTCTATCGATCATATAAGCATAGTATGGCTAATAATATGAGTTAGATTGATAATAGTAAGAGTAATAAGTATAGTAATTGTCGTTCTATCGATCATATTTGCATAATATGGTTAATAATATGAGTTAGATTGATAATAATAAGAGTAATAAGTATAGTAATTGTCGTTCTATCGATCGTATAAGCATAATATGGCTAATAATATGAGTTAGATTGATAATAATAAGAGTAATAAGTATAGTAATTGTCGTTCTATCGATCATATAAGCATAATATGGCTAATAATATGAGTTAGATTGATAATAATAAGAGTAACAAGTATAGTAATTGTCGTTCTATCGATAATATAAGCATAATATGGCTAATAATATGAGTTAGATTGATAATAGTAAGAGTAATAAGTATAGTAATTGTCGTTCTATCGATCATATCTGCATAATATGGAAATAATATGAGTTAGATTGATAATAATAAGAGTAACAAGTATAGCAATTGCCGTTCTATCGATAATATAAGCATAATATGGTTAATAATATGAGTTAGATTGATAATAATAAGAGTAATGAGTACAGTAATTGTCGTTCTATCGATCATATCCACATAATATGGCCAATAATATGAGTTAGATTGATAATAATAAGAGTAATAAGTATAGTAATTGTCGTTCTATCGATTATATAAGCATAATATGGCTAATAATATGAGTTAGATTGATAATAATAAGAGTAACAAGTATAGTAATTGTCTTTCTATCGATCATATAAGCATAATATGGCTAATAATATGAGTTAGATTGATAATAATAAGAGTAACAACTATAGTAATTGTCGTTCTATCGATAATATAAGCATAATATTGCTAATAATATGAGTTAGATTGATAATAGTAAGAGTAATAAGTATAGTAATTGTCGTTCTATCGATCATATCTGCATAATATGGTGAATAATATGAGTTAGTTTGATAATAATAAGAGTAATGAGTATAGTAATTGTCGTCCTATCGATCATATCCACATAATATGGCCAATAATATGAGTTAGATTGATAATAATAAGAGTAACAAGTATAGAAATTGTCGTTCTATCGATCATATAAGCATAATATGGCTAATAATATGAGTTAGATTGATAATAATAAGAGTAACAAGTGTAGTAATTGTCGCTCTATCGATAATATAAGCATAATATGGCTAATAATATGAGTTAGATTGATAATAGTAAGAGCAATAAGTATAGTAATTGTCGTTCTATCGATCATATCTGCATAATATGGTTAATAATATGAGTTAGTTTGATAATAATAAGAGTAATGAGTATAGTAATTGTCGTCCTATCGATCATATCCACATAATATGGCCAATAATATGAGTTAGATTGATAATAATAAGAGTAATAAGTATAGTAATTGTCGTTCTATCGATCATATAAGCATAATATGGCTAATAATATGAGTTAGATTGATAATAATAAGAGTAAGAAGTATAGTAATTGTCTTTCTATCGATCATATAAGCATAATATGGCTAATAATATGAGTTAGATTGATAATAATAAGAGTAACCAGTATAGTAATTGTCGTTCTATCGATCATATAAGCATAATATGGCTAATAATATGAGTTAGATTGATAATAGTAAGAGTAATAAGTATAGTAATTGTCGTTCAATCGATCATACAAGCATAATGTGGCTAATAATATGAGTTAGATTGATAACAGTAAGAGTAACAAGTATAGCAATTGTCGTTCTATCGATAATATAAGCATAATATGGCTAATAATATGAGTTAGATTGATAATAGTAAGAGTAATAAGTATAGTAATTGTCGTTCTATCGATCATATCTGCATAATATGGTTAATAATATGAGTTAGATTGATAATAATAAGAGTAATAAGTATAGTAATTGTCGTTCTATCGATCGTATAAGCATAATATGGCTAATAATATGAGTTAGATTGATAATAATAAGAGTAACAACTATAGTAATTGTCGTTCTATCGATAATATAAGCATAATATGGCTAATAATATGAGTTAGATTGATAATAGTAAGAGTAATAAGTATAGTAATTGTCGTTCTATCGATCATATCTGCATAATATGGTGAATAATATGAGTTAGTTTGATAATAATAAGAGTAATGAGTATAGTAATTGTCGTCCTATCGATCATATCCACATAATATGGCCAATAATATGAGTTAGATTGATAATAATAAGAGTAACAAGTATAGAAATTGTCGTTCTATCGATCATATAAGCATAATATGGCTAATAATATGAGTTAGATTGATAATAATAAGAGTAACAAGTGTAGTAATTGTCGCTCTATCGATAATATAAGCATAATATGGCTAATAATATGAGTTAGATTGATAATAGTAAGAGCAATAAGTATAGTAATTGTCGTTCTATCGATCATATCTGCATAATATGGTTAATAATATGAGTTAGTTTGATAATAATAAGAGTAATGAGTATAGTAATTGTCGTCCTATCGATCATATCCACATAATATGGCCAATAATATGAGTTAGATTGATAATAATAAGAGTAATAAGTATAGTAATTGTCGTTCTATCGATCATATAAGCATAATATGGCTAATAATATGAGTTAGGTTGATAATAATAAGAGTAAGAAGTATAGTAATTGTCTTTCTATCGATCATATAAGCATAATATGGCTAATAATATGAGTTAGATTGATAATAATAAGAGTAACCAGTATAGTAATTGTCGTTCTATCGATAATATAAGCATAATATGGCTAATAATGTGAGTTAGATTGATAATAGTAAGAGTAATAAGTATAGTAATTGTCGTTCTATCGATCATATAAGCATAATATGGCTAATAATATGAGTTGGATTGATAATAGTAAGAGTAATAAGTATAGTAATTGTCGTTCAATCGATCATATAAGCATAATGTGGCTAATGATATGAGTTAGATTGATAACAGTAAGAGTAACAAGTATAGCAATTGTCGTTCTATCGATAATATAAGCATAATACGGCTAATAATATGAGTTAGATTGATAATAGTAAGCGTAATAAGTATAGTAATTGTCGTTCTATCGATCATATCTGCATAATATGGTTAATAATATGAGTTAGATTGATAATAATAAGAGTAATAAGTATAGTAATTGTCGTTCTATCGATCGTATAAGCATAATATGGCTAATAATATGAGTTAGATTGATAATAATAAGAGTTAGAAGTATAGTAATTGTCGTTCTATCGATCATATAAGCATAATATGGCTAATAATATGAGTTAGATTGATAATAATAAGAGTAACAAGTATAGTAATTGTCGTTCTATCGATAATATAAGCATAATATGGTTAATAATATGAGTTAGATTGATAATAATAAGAGTAATGAGTACAGTAATTGTCGTCCTATCGATCATATCCACTTAATATGGCCAATAATATGAGTTAGATTGATAATAATAAGAGTAATAAGTATAGTAATTGTCGTTCTATCGATCATATAAGCATAATATGGCTAATAATATGAGTTAGATTGATAATAATAAGAGTAACAAGTATAGTAATTGTCTTTCTATCGATCATATAAGCATAATATGGCTAATAATATGAGTTAGATTGATAATAATAAGAGTAACAACTATAGTAATTGTCGTTCTATCGATAATATAAGCATAATATGGCTAATAATATGAGTTAGATTGATAATAGTAAGAGTAATAAGTATAGTAATTGTCGTTCTATCGATCATATCTGCATAATATGGTGAATAATATGAGTTAGTTTGATAATAATAAGAGTAATGAGTATAGTAATTGTCGTCCTATCGATCATATCCACATAATATGGCCAATAATATGAGTTAGATTGAAATAATAAGAGTAATAAGTATAGTAATTGTCGTTCAATCGACCATATCCACATATTATGGCGAATAATATGAGTTAGATTGATAATAATAAGAGTAATAAGTATAGTAATTGTCGTCCTATCGATCATATCCACATAATATTGCCAATAATATGAGTTAGATTGATAATAATAAGAGTAACAAGTATAGTAATTGTCTTTCTATCGATCATATAAGCATAATATGGCTAATAATATGAGTTAGATTGATAATAATAAGAGTAACAACTATAGTAATTGTCCTTCTATCAATAATATAAGCATAATATGGCTAATAATATGAGATAGATTGATAATAATAAGAGTAACAAGTATAGTAATTGTCGTCCTATCGATCATATCCACATAATATGGCCAACAATATGAGTTAGATTGAAAATAATAAGAGTAACAAGTATAGTAATTGTCTTTCTATCGATCATATAAGCATAATATGGCTAATAATATGAGTTAGATTGATAATAATAAGAGTAACAAATATAGTAATTGTCCTTCTATCGATAATATAAGCATAATATGGCTAATAATATGAGTTAGATTGATAATAATAAGAGTAATAAGTATAGTAATTGTCGTTCTATCGATCATATAAGCATAATATGGCTAATAATATGAGTTAGATTGATAATAATAAGAGTAACAGGTATAGTAATTGTCGTTCTATCGATAATATAAGCATAATATGGCTAATAATATGAGTTAGATTGATAATAGTAAGAGTAAAAAGTATAGTAATTGTCGTTCTATCGATCATATCTGCATAATATGGCCAATAATATGAGTTAGATTGATAATAATAAGAGTAATGAGTATAGTAATTGTCGTCCTATCGATCATATCCACATAATATGGCCAATAATATGAGTTAGATTGATAATAATAAGAGTAATGAGTATAGTAATTGTCGTCCTATCGATCATATCCACATAATATGGCCAATAATATGAGTTAGATTGATAATAATAAGAGTAATAAGTATAGAAATTGTCGTTCTATCGATCATATAAGCATAATATGGCTAATAATATGAGTTAGATTGATAATAATAAGCGTAACAAGTATAGTAATTGTCGTTCAATCGATCATATAAGCATAGTATGGCTAATAATATGAGTTCGATTGATAATAGCAAGAGTAATAGGCACAGTGATTGTCGTTCTACCGATCATATCTGCATAATATGTTTAATAATATGAGTTAGATTGATAATAATAAGAGTAATAAGTATAGTAATTGTCGTTCTATCGATCATATAAGCATAATATGGCTAATAATATGGGTTCGATTGATAATAGTAAGAGTAATAAGTATGGTAATTGTCGTTCAATCGATCATATCCACATAATATGGCCAATAATATGAGTTAGATTGATAATAATAAGAGTAACAAGTATAGTAATTGTCTTTCTATCGATCATATAAGCATAATATGGCTAATAATATGAGTTAGATTGATAATAATAAGAGTAACAACTATAGTAATTGTCCTTCTATCAATAATACAAGCATAATATGGCTAATAATATGAGTTAGATTGATAATAATAAGCGTAACAAGTATAGTAATTGTCCTTCTTTCGATAATATAAGCATAATATGGCCAATAATATGAGTTAGATTGATAATAATAAGAGTAATAAGTATAGTAATTGTCGTTCTATCGATCATATAAGCATAATATGGCTAGTAATATGAGTTAGATTGATAATAATAAGAGTAACAAGTATAGTAATTGTCGTTCTATCGATAATATAAGAATAATATGGCTAATAATATGAGTTAGATTGATAATAGTAAGAGTAAGAAGTATAGTAATTGTCGCTCAATCGATCATATAAGCATAATATGGCTAATGATATGAGTTAGATTGATAATAATAAGCGTAACAAGTATAGTAATTGTCCTTCTTTCGATAATATAAGCATAATATGGCCAATAATATGAGTTAGATTGATAATAATAAGAGTAATAAGTATAGTAATTGTCGTTCTATCGATCATATAAGCATAATATGGCTAATAATATGAGTTAGATTGATAATAATAAGAGTAACAGGTATAGTAATTGTCGTTCTGTCGATAATATAAGCATAATATGGCTAATAATATGAGTTAGATTGATAACAGTAAGAGTAACAAGTATAGCAATTGTCGTTCTATCGATAATATAAGCATAATATGGCTAATAATATGAGTTAGATTGATAATAGTAAGAGTAATAAGTATAGTAACTGTCGTTCTATCGATCATATCTGCATAATATGGTTAATAATATGAGTTAGATTGATAATAATAAGAGTAATAAGTATAGTACTTGTCGTCCTATCGATCATATCCACATAATATGGCCAATAATATGAGTTAGATTGATAATAGTAAGAGTAATAAGTATAGTAATTGTCGTTCTATCGATCATATCTGCATAATATGGAAATAATATGAGATAGATTGATAATAATAAGAGTAACAAGTATAGTAATTGTCGTTCTATCGATAATATAAGAATAATATGGCTAATAATATGAGTTAGATTGATAATAGTAAGAGTAATAAGTATAGTAGTTGTCGTTCTATCGATCATATCTGCATAATATGGAAATAATATGAGTTAGATTGATAATAATAAGAGTAACAAGTATAGTAATTGTCGTTCCATCGATAATATAAGCATAATATGGCTAATAATATGAGTTAGATTGATAATAGTAAGAGTAATAAGTATAGTAATTGTCGTTCTATCGATAATATAAGCATAATATGGCCAATAGTATGAGTTAGATTGATAATAATAAGAGTAATAAGTATAGTAATTGTCGTCCTATCGATCATATCCACGTAATATGGCCAATAATATGAGTTAGATTGATAATAATAAGCGTAACAAGTATAGTAATTGTCCTTCTTTCGATAATATAAGCATAATATGGCCAATAATATGAGTTAGATTGATAATAATAAGAGTAATAAGTATAGTAATTGTCGTTCTATCGATCATATAAGCACAATATGGCTAATAATATGAGTTAGATTGATAATAATAAGAGTAGCAGGTATAGTAATTGTCGTTCTACCGATAATATAAGCATAATATGGCTAATAATATGAGTTAGATTGATAATAGTAAGAGTAATGAGTATAGTAATTGTCGTCCTATCGATCATATCCACATAATATGGCCAATAATATGAGTTAGATTGATAATAATAAGAGTAATAAGTATAGAAATTGTCGTTCTATCGATCATATAAGCATAATATGGCTAATAATATGAGTTAGATTGATAATAATAAGAGTAACAAATATAGTAATTGTCCTTCTATCGATAATATAAGCATAATATGGCTAATAATATGAGTTAGATTGATAATAATAAGCGTAGCAAGTATAGTAATTGTCGTTCAATCGATCATATAAGCATAGTATGGCTAATAATATGAGTTCGATTGATAATAGCAAGAGTAATAGGCACAGTGATTGACGTTCTACCGATCATATCTGCATAATATGTTTAATAATATGAGTTAGATTGATAATAATAAGAGTAATAAGTATAGTAATTGTCGTTCTATCGATCATATAAGCATAATATGGCTAATAATATGTGTTCGATTGATAATAGTAAGAGTAATAAGTATAGTAATTGTCGTTCAATCGATCATATAAGCATAATGTTGCTAATAATATGAGTTAGATTGATAACAGTAAGAGTAACAAGTATAGTAATTGTCGTTCTATCGATAATATAAGAATAATATGGCCAATAATATGAGTGAGATTGATAATAATAAGAGTAATAAGTATAGTAATTGTCGTCCTATCGATCATATCCACATAATATGGCCAATAATATGAGTTAGATTGATAATAATAAGAGTAACAAGTATAGTAATTGTCTTTCTATCGATCATATAAGCATAATATGGCTAATAATATGAGTTAGATTGATAATAATAAGAGTAACAACTATAGTAATTGTCCTTCTATCAATAATGTAAGCATAATATGGCTAATAATATGAGTTAGATTGATAATAATAAGCGTAACAAGTATAGTAATTGACCTTCTTTCGATAATATAAGCATAATATGGCCAATAATATGAGTTAGATTGATAATAATAAGAGTAATAAGTATAGTAATTGTCGTTCTATCGATAATATAAGCATAATATGGCTAATAATATGAGTTAGATTGATAATAGTAAGAGTAATAAGTATAGTAACTGTCGTTCTATCGATCATATCTGCATAATATGGTTAATAATATGAGTTAGATTGATAATAATAAGAGTAATAAGTATAGTAATTGTCGTTCTATCGATCATATAAGCATAATATGGCTAATAATATGAGTTAGATTGATAATAATAAGAGTAACAAGTATAGTAATTGTCGTTCTATCGATAATATAAGCATAATATGGCTAATAATATGAGTTAGATTGATAATAGTAAGAGTAATAAGTATAATAATTGTTGATCTATCGATCATATCTGCATAATATGGTTAATAATATGAGTTAGTTTGATAATAATAAGAGTAATAAGTATAGTAATTGTCGTCCTATCGATCATATCCACATAATATGGCCAATAATATGAGTTAGATTGATAATAATAAGAGTAACAAGTATAGTAATTGTCTTTCTATCGATCATATAAGCATAATATGGCTAATAATATGAGTTAGATTGATAATAATAAGAGTAACAACTATAGTAATTGTCCTTCTATCAATAATATAAGCATAATATGGCTAATAATATGAGTTAGATTGATAATAATAAGCGTAACAAGTATAGTAATTGTCCTTCTTTCGATAATATAAGCATAATATGGCCAATAATATGAGTTAGATTGATAATAATAAGAGTAACAAGTATTGTAATTGTCGTTCTATCGATAATATAAGCATAATATGGCTAATAATATGAGTTAGATTGATAATAATAAGAGTAATAAGTATAGTAATTGTCGTTCTATCGATCATATAAGCATAATATGGGTAATAATATGAGTTAGATTGCTAATAATAAGAGTAACAAGTATTGTAATTGTCGTTCTATCGATAATATAAGCATAATATGGCTAATAATATGAGTTAGATTGATAATAGTAAGAGTAATAAGTATAGTAATTGTCGTTCTATCGATAATATAAGCATAATATGGCCAATAGTATGAGTTAGATTGATAATAATAAGAGTAATAAGTATAGTAATTGTCGTCCTATCGATCATATCCACATAATATGGCCAATAATATGAGTTAGATTGATAATAATAAGAGTAACAAGTATAGTAATAGTCTTTCTATCGATCATATAAGCATAATATGGCTAATAATATGAGTTAGATTGATAATAATAAGAGTAACAACTATAGTAATTGTCCTTCTATCAATAATATAAGCATAATATGGCTAATAATATGAGATAGATTGATAATAACAAGAGTAATAGGTATAGTAATTGTCGTTCTATCGATCATATAAGCATAATATGGCTAATAATATGAGTTAGATTGATAATAATAAGAGTAACAGGTATAGTAATTGTCGTTCTATCGATAATATAAGCATAATATGGCTAATAATATGAGTTAGATTGATAATAGTAAGAGTAATAAGTATAGTAATTGTCGTTCTATCGATCATATCTGCATAATATGGCCAATAATATGAGTTAGATTGATAATAATAAGAGTAATGAGTATAGTAATTGTCGTCCTATCGATCATATCCACATAATATGGCCAATAATATGAGTTAGATTGATAATAATAAGAGTAATAAGTATAGAAATTGTCGTTCTATCGATCATATAAGCATAATATGGCTAATAATATGAGTTAGATTGATAATAATAAGAGTAACAAGTATAGTAATTGTCGTTCCATCGATAATATAAGCATAATATGGCTAATAATATGAGTTAGATTGATAATAGTAAGAGTAATAAGTATAGTAATTGTCGTTCTATCGATAATATAAGCATAATATGGCCAATAGTATGAGTTAGATTGATAATAATAAGAGTAATAAGTATAGTAATTGTCGTCCTATCGATCATATCCACGTAATATGGCCAATAATATGAGTTAGATTGATAATAATAAGAGTAACAAGTATAGTAATTGTCTTTCTATCGATCATATAAGCATAATATGGCTAATAATATGAGTTAGATTGATAATAATAAGAGTAACAACTATAGTAATTGTCCTTCTATCAATAATATAAGCATAATATGGCTAATAATATGAGATAGATTGATAATAATAAGAGTAATAAGTATAGTAATTGTCGTCCTATCGATCATATCCACATAATATGGCCAATAATATGAGTTAGATTGATAATAATAAGCGTAACAAGTATAGTAATTGTCCTTCTTTCTATAATATAAGCATAATATGGCCAATAATATGAGTTAGATTGATAATAGTAAGAGCAATAAGTATAGTAATTGTCGTTCTATCGATCATATCTGCATAATATGGCCAATAATATGAGTTAGATTGATAATAATAAGAGTAATGAGTATAGTAATTGTCGTCCTATCGATCATATCTGCATAATATGGTTAATAATATGAGTTAGATTGATAATAATAAGAGTAATAAGTATAGTAATTGTCGTTCTATCGATCGTATAAGCATAATATGGCTAATAATATGAGTTAGATTGATAATAATAAGAGTTAGAAGTATAGTAATTGTCGTTCTATCGATCATATAAGCATAATATGGCTAATAATATGAGTTAGATTGATAATAATAAGAGTAACAAGTATAGTAATTGTCGTTCTATCGATAATATAAGCATAATATGGTTAATAATATGAGTTAGATTGATAATAATAAGAGTAATGAGTACAGTAATTGTCGTCCTATCGATCATATCCACTTAATATGGCCAATAATATGAGTTAGATTGATAATAATAAGAGTAATAAGTATAGTAATTGTCGTTCTATCGATCATATAAGCATAATATGGCTAATAATATGAGTTAGATTGATAATAATAAGAGTAACAAGTATAGTAATTGTCTTTCTATCGATCATATAAGCATAATATGGCTAATAATATGAGTTAGATTGATAATAATAAGAGTAACAACTATAGTAATTGTCGTTCTATCGATAATATAAGCATAATATGGCTAATAATATGAGTTAGATTGATAATAGTAAGAGTAATAAGTATAGTAATTGTCGTTCTATCGATCATATCTGCATAATATGGTGAATAATATGAGTTAGTTTGATAATAATAAGAGTAATGAGTATAGTAATTGTCGTCCTATCGATCATATCCACATAATATGGCCAATAATATGAGTTAGATTGAAATAATAAGAGTAATAAGTATAGTAATTGTCGTTCAATCGACCATATCCACATATTATGGCGAATAATATGAGTTAGATTGATAATAATAAGAGTAATAAGTATAGTAATTGTCGTCCTATCGATCATATCCACATAATATGGCCAATAATATGAGTTAGATTGATAATAATAAGAGTAACAAGTATAGTAATTGTCTTTCTATCGATCATATAAGCATAATATGGCTAATAATATGAGTTAGATTGATAATAATAAGAGTAACAACTATAGTAATTGTCCTTCTATCAATAATATAAGCATAATATGGCTAATAATATGAGATAGATTGATAATAATAAGAGTAACAAGTATAGTAATTGTCGTCCTATCGATCATATCCACATAATATGGCCAACAATATGAGTTAGATTGAAAATAATAAGAGTAACAAGTATAGTAATTGTCTTTCTATCGATCATATAAGCATAATATGGCTAATAATATGAGTTAGATTGATAATAATAAGAGTAACAAATATAGTAATTGTCCTTCTATCGATAATATAAGCATAATATGGCTAATAATATGAGTTAGATTGATAATAATAAGAGTAATAAGTATAGTAATTGTCGTTCTATCGATCATATAAGCATAATATGGCTAATAATATGAGTTAGATTGATAATAATAAGAGTAACAGGTATAGTAATTGTCGTTCTATCGATAATATAAGCATAATATGGCTAATAATATGAGTTAGATTGATAATAGTAAGAGTAAAAAGTATAGTAATTGTCGTTCTATCGATCATATCTGCATAATATGGCCAATAATATGAGTTAGATTGATAATAATAAGAGTAATGAGTATAGTAATTGTCGTCCTATCGATCATATCCACATAATATGGCCAATAATATGAGTTAGATTGATAATAATAAGAGTAATGAGTATAGTAATTGTCGTCCTATCGATCATATCCACATAATATGGCCAATAATATGAGTTAGATTGATAATAATAAGAGTAATAAGTATAGAAATTGTCGTTCTATCGATCATATAAGCATAATATGGCTAATAATATGAGTTAGATTGATAATAATAAGCGTAACAAGTATAGTAATTGTCGTTCAATCGATCATATAAGCATAGTATGGCTAATAATATGAGTTCGATTGATAATAGCAAGAGTAATAGGCACAGTGATTGTCGTTCTACCGATCATATCTGCATAATATGTTTAATAATATGAGTTAGATTGATAATAATAAGAGTAATAAGTATAGTAATTGTCGTTCTATCGATCATATAAGCATAATATGGCTAATAATATGGGTTCGATTGATAATAGTAAGAGTAATAAGTATGGTAATTGTCGTTCAATCGATCATATCCACATAATATGGCCAATAATATGAGTTAGATTGATAATAATAAGAGTAACAAGTATAGTAATTGTCTTTCTATCGATCATATAAGCATAATATGGCTAATAATATGAGTTAGATTGATAATAATAAGAGTAACAACTATAGTAATTGTCCTTCTATCAATAATACAAGCATAATATGGCTAATAATATGAGTTAGATTGATAATAATAAGCGTAACAAGTATAGTAATTGTCCTTCTTTCGATAATATAAGCATAATATGGCCAATAATATGAGTTAGATTGATAATAATAAGAGTAATAAGTATAGTAATTGTCGTTCTATCGATCATATAAGCATAATATGGCTAGTAATATGAGTTAGATTGATAATAATAAGAGTAACAAGTATAGTAATTGTCGTTCTATCGATAATATAAGAATAATATGGCTAATAATATGAGTTAGATTGATAATAGTAAGAGTAAGAAGTATAGTAATTGTCGCTCAATCGATCATATAAGCATAATATGGCTAATGATATGAGTTAGATTGATAATAATAAGAGTAACAACTATAGTAATTGTCCTTCTATCAATAATATAAGCATAATATGGCTAATAATATGAGATAGATTGATAATAATAAGAGTAATAAGTATAGTAATTGTCGTCCTATCGTTCATATCCACATAATATGGCCAATAATATGAGTTAGATTGATAATAATAAGCGTAACAAGTATAGTAATTGTCCTTCTTTCGATAATATAAGCATAATATGGCCAATAATATGAGTTAGATTGATAATAATAAGAGTAATAAGTATAGTAATTGTCGTTCTATCGATCATATAAGCATAATATGGCTAATAATATGAGTTAGATTGATAATAATAAGAGTAACAGGTATAGTAATTGTCGTTCTGTCGATAATATAAGCATAATATGGCTAATAATATGAGTTAGATTGATAACAGTAAGAGTAACAAGTATAGCAATTGTCGTTCTATCGATAATATAAGCATAATATGGCTAATAATATGAGTTAGATTGATAATAGTAAGAGTAATAAGTATAGTAACTGTCGTTCTATCGATCATATCTGCATAATATGGTTAATAATATGAGTTAGATTGATAATAATAAGAGTAATAAGTATAGTACTTGTCGTCCTATCGATCATATCCACATAATATGGCCAATAATATGAGTTAGATTGATAATAGTAAGAGTAATAAGTATAGTAATTGTCGTTCTATCGATCATATCTGCATAATATGGAAATAATATGAGATAGATTGATAATAATAAGAGTAACAAGTATAGTAATTGTCGTTCTATCGATAATATAAGAATAATATGGCGAATAATATGAGTTAGATTGATAATAGTAAGAGTAATAAGTATAGTAGTTGTCGTTCTATCGATCATATCTGCATAATATGGAAATAATATGAGTTAGATTGATAATAATAAGAGTAACAAGTATAGTAATTGTCGTTCCATCGATAATATAAGCATAATATGGCTAATAATATGAGTTAGATTGACAATAGTAAGAGTAATAAGTATAGTAATTGTCGTTCTATCGATAATATAAGCATAATATGGCCAATAGTATGAGTTAGATTGATAATAATAAGAGTAATAAGTATAGTAATTGTCGTCCTATCGATCATATCCACGTAATATGGCCAATAATATGAGTTAGATTGATAATAATAAGCGTAACAAGTATAGTAATTGTCCTTCTTTCGATAATATAAGCATAATATGGCCAATAATATGAGTTAGATTGATAATAATAAGAGTAATAAGTATAGTAATTGTCGTTCTATCGATCATATAAGCATAATATGGCTAATAATATGAGTTAGATTGATAATAATAAGAGTAGCAGGTATAGTAATTGTCGTTCTACCGATAATATAAGCATAATATGGCTAATAATATGAGTTAGATTGATAATAGTAAGAGTAATGAGTATAGTAATTGTCGTCCTATCGATCATATCCACATAATATGGCCAATAATATGAGTTAGATTGATAATAATAAGAGTAATAAGTATAGAAATTGTCGTTCTATCGATCATATAAGCATAATATGGCTAATAATATGAGTTAGATTGATAATAATAAGAGTAACAAATATAGTAATTGTCCTTCTATCGATAATATAAGCATAATATGGCTAATAATATGAGTTAGATTGATAATAATAAGCGTAGCAAGTATAGTAATTGTCGTTCAATCGATCATATAAGCATAGTATGGCTAATAATATGAGTTCGATTGATAATAGCAAGAGTAATAGGCACAGTGATTGACGTTCTACCGATCATATCTGCATAATATGTTTAATAATATGAGTTAGATTGATAATAATAAGAGTAATAAGTATAGTAATTGTCGTTCTATCGATCATATAAGCATAATATGGCTAATAATATGTGTTCGATTGATAATAGTAAGAGTAATAAGTATAGTAATTGTCGTTCAATCGATCATATAAGCATAATGTTGCTAATAATATGAGTTAGATTGATAACAGTAAGAGTAACAAGTATAGTAATTGTCGTTCTATCGATCATATCCACATAATATGGCCAATAATATGAGTTAGATTGATAATAATAAGAGTAACAAGTATAGTAATTGTCTTTCTATCGATCATATAAGCATAATATGGCTAATAATATGAGTTAGATTGATAATAATAAGAGTAACAACTATAGTAATTGTCCTTCTATCAATAATGTAAGCATAATATGGCTAATAATATGAGTTAGATTGATAATAATAAGCGTAACAAGTATAGTAATTGACCTTCTTTCGATAATATAAGCATAATATGGCCAATAATATGAGTTAGATTGATAATAATAAGAGTAATAAGTATAGTAATTGTCGTTCTATCGATAATATAAGCATAATATGGCTAATAATATGAGTTAGATTGATAATAGTAAGAGTAATAAGTATAGTAACTGTCGTTCTATCGATCATATCTGCATAATATGGTTAATAATATGAGTTAGATTGATAATAATAAGAGTAATAAGTATAGTAATTGTCGTTCTATCGATCATATAAGCATAATATGGCTAATAATATGAGTTAGATTGATAATAATAAGAGTAACAAGTATAGTAATTGTCGTTCTATCGATAATATAAGCATAATATGGCTAATAATATGAGTTAGATTGATAATAGTAAGAGTAATAAGTATAGTAATTGTTGATCTATCGATCATATCTGCATAATATGGTTAATAATATGAGTTAGTTTGATAATAATAAGAGTAATAAGTATAGTAATTGTCGTCCTATCGATCATATCCACATAATATGGCCAATAATATGAGTTAGATTGATAATAATAAGAGTAACAAGTATAGTAATTGTCTTTCTATCGATCATATAAGCATAATATGGCTAATAATATGAGTTAGATTGATAATAATAAGAGTAACAACTATAGTAATTGTCCTTCTATCAATAATATAAGCATAATATGGCTAATAATATGAGTTAGATTGATAATAATAAGCGTAACAAGTATAGTAATTGTCCTTCTTTCGATAATATAAGCATAATATGGCCAATAATATGAGTTAGATTGATAATAATAAGAGTAACAAGTATTGTAATTGTCGTTCTATCGATAATATAAGCATAATATGGCTAATAATATGAGTTAGATTGATAATAATAAGAGTAATAAGTATAGTAATTGTCGTTCTATCGATCATATAAGCATAATATGGGTAATAATATGAGTTAGATTGCTAATAATAAGAGTAACAAGTATTGTAATTGTCGTTCTATCGATAATATAAGCATAATATGGCTAATAATAAGAGTTAGATTGATAATAGTAAGAGTAATAAGTATAGTAATTGTCGTTCTATCGATAATATAAGCATAATATGGCCAATAGTATGAGTTAGATTGATAATAATAAGAGTAATAAGTATAGTAATTGTCGTCCTATCGATCATATCCACATAATATGGCCAATAATATGAGTTAGATTGATAATAATAAGAGTAACAAGTATAGTAATAGTCTTTCTATCGATCATATAAGCATAATATGGCTAATAATATGAGTTAGATTGATAATAATAAGAGTAACAACTATAGTAATTGTCCTTCTATCAATAATATAAGCATAATATGGCTAATAATATGAGATAGATTGATAATAACAAGAGTAATAGGTATAGTAATTGTCGTTCTATCGATCATATAAGCAT
This sequence comes from Megachile rotundata, assembly GCF_050947335.1. Lineage (NCBI taxonomy): Eukaryota > Metazoa > Arthropoda > Insecta > Hymenoptera > Megachilidae > Megachile > Megachile rotundata. The sequence goes on from NW_027473662.1 coordinate 160,975, forward strand.
AATATGGCTACTAATATGAGTTAGATTGATAATAATAAGAGTAACAGGTATAGTAATTGTCGTTCTATCGATAATATAAGCATAATATGGCTAATAATATGAGTTAGATTGATAATAGTAAGAGTAATAAGTATAGTAATTGTCGTTCTATCGATCATATCTGCATAATATGGCCAATAATATGAGTTAGATTGATAATAATAAGAGTAATGAGTATAGTAATTGTCGTCCTATCGATCATATCCACATAATATGGCCAATAATATGAGTTAGATTGATAATAATAAGAGTAATAAGTATAGAAATTGTCGTTCTATCGATCATATAAGCATAATATGGCTAATAATATGAGTTAGATTGATAATAATAAGAGTAACAAGTATAGTAATTGTCGTTCCATCGATAATATAAGCATAATATGGCTAATAATATGAGTTAGATTGATAATAGTAAGAGTAATAAGTATAGTAATTGTCGTTCTATCGATAATATAAGCATAATATGGCCAATAGTATGAGTTAGATTGATAATAATAAGAGTAATAAGTATAGTAATTGTCGTCCTATCGATCATATCCACGTAATATGGCCAATAATATGAGTTAGATTGATAATAATAAGAGTAACAAGTATAGTAATTGTCTTTCTATCGATCATATAAGCATAATATGGCTAATAATATGAGTTAGATTGATAATAATAAGAGTAACAACTATAGTAATTGTCCTTCTATCAATAATATAAGCATAATATGGCTAATAATATGAGATAGATTGATAATAATAAGAGTAATAAGTATAGTAATTGTCGTCCTATCGATCATATCCACATAATATGGCCAATAATATGAGTTAGATTGATAATAATAAGCGTAACAAGTATAGTAATTGTCCTTCTTTCTATAATATAAGCATAATATGGCCAATAATATGAGTTAGATTGATAATAGTAAGAGCAATAAGTATAGTAATTGTCGTTCTATCGATCATATCTGCATAATATGGTTAATAATATGAGTTAGTTTGATAATAATAAGAGTAATGAGTATAGTAATTGTCGTCCTATCGATCATATCCACATAATATGGCCAATAATATGAGTTAGATTGATAATAATAAGAGTAATAAGTATAGTAATTGTCGTTCTATCGATCATATAAGCATAATATGGCGAATAATATGAGTTAGATTGATAATAATAAGAGTAAGAAGTATAGTAATTGTCTTTCTATCGATCATATAAGCATAATATGGCTAATAATATGAGTTAGATTGATAATAGTAAGAGTGATAAGTATAGTAATTGTCGTTCTATCGATCATATCTGCATAATATGGCCAATAATATGAGTTAGATTGATAATAATAAGAGTAATGAGTATAGTAATTGTCGTCCTATCGATCATATCCACATAATATGGCCAATAATATGAGTTAGATTGATAATAATAAGAGTAATAAGTATAGAAATTGTCGTTCTATCGATCATATAAGCATAATATGGCTAATAATATGAGTTAGATTGATAATAATAAGAGTAACAAATATAGTAATTGTCCTTCTATCGATAATATAAGCATAATATGGCTAATAATATGAGTTAGATTGATAATAATGAGCGTAACAAGTATAGTAATTGCCGTTCAATCGATCATATAAGCATAGTATGGCTAATAATATGAGTTCGATTGATAATAGCAAGAGTAATAGGCACAGTGATTGTCGTTCTACCGATCATATCTGCATAATATGTTTAATAATATGAGTTAGATTAATAATAATAAGAGTAATAAGTATAGTAATTGTCGTTCTATCGATCATATAAGCATAATATGGCTAATAATATGTGTTCGATTGATAATAGTAAGAGTAATAAGTATGGTAATTGTCGTTCAATCGATCATATCCACTTAATATGGCCAAAAATATGAGTGAGATTGATAATAATAAGAGTAATAAGTATAGTAATTGTCGTCCTATCGATCATATCCACATAATATGGCCAATAATATGAGTTAGATTGATAATAATAAGAGTAACAAGTATAGTAATTGTCTTTCTATCGATCATATAAGCATAATATGGCTAATAATATGAGTTAGATTGATAATAATAAGAGTAACAACTATAGTAATTGTCCTTCTATCAATAATATAAGCATAATATGGCTAATAATATGAGTTAGATTGATAATAATAAGCGTAACAAGTATAGTAATTGTCCTTCTTTCGATAATATAAGCATAATATGGCCAATAATATGAGTTAGATTGATAATAATAAGAGTAATAAGTATAGTAATTGTCGTTCTATCGATAATATAAGCATAATATGGCTAATAATATGAGTTAGATTGATAATAGTAAGAGTAATAAGTATAGTAACTGTCGTTCTATCGATCATATCTGCATAATATGGTTAATAATATGAGATAGATTGATAATAATAAGAGTAATAAGTATAGTAATTGTCGTTCTATCGATCATATAAGCATAATATGGCTAATAATATGAGTTAGATTGATAATAATAAGAGTAACAAGTATAGTAATTGTCGTTCTATCGATAATATAAGCATAATATGGCTAATAATATGAGTTAGATTGATAATAGTAAGAGTAATAAGTATAGTAATTGTTGATCTATCGATCATATCTGCATAATATGGTTAATAATATGAGTTAGTTTGATAATAATAAGAGTAATAAGTATCGTAATTGTCGTCCTATCGATCATATCCACATAATATGGCCAATAATATGAGTTAGATTGATAATAATAAGAGTAACAAGTATAGTAATTGTCTTTCTATCGATCATATAAGCATAATATGGCTAATAATATGAGTTAGATTGATAATAATAAGAGTAACAACTATAGTAATTGTCCTTCTATCAATAATATAAGCATAATATGGCTAATAATATGAGTTAGATTGATAATAATAAGCGTAACAAGTATAGTAATTGTCCTTCTTTCGATAATATAAGCATAATATGGCCAATAATATGAGTTAGATTGATAATAATAAGAGTAACAAGTATTGTAATTGTCGTTCTATCGATAATATAAGCATAATATGGCTAATAATATGAGTTAGATTGATAATAGTAAGAGTAATAAGTATAGTAATTGTCGTTCTATCGATCATATCTGCATAATATGGCCAATAATATGAGTTAGATTGATAATAATAAGAGTAATAAGTATAGTAATTCTCGTCCTATCGATCATATCCACGTAATATGGCCAATAATATGAGTTAGATTGATAATAATAAGAGTAACAAGTATAGTAATTGTCTTTCTATCGATCATATAAGCATAATATGGCTAATAATATGAGTTAGATTGATAATAATAAGAGTAACAACTATAGTTATTGTCCTTCTATCAATAATATAAGCATAATATGGCTAATAATATGAGATAGATTGATAATAATAAGAGTAATAAGTATAGTAATTGTCGTCCTATCGATCATATCCACATAATATGGCCAATAATATGAGTTAGATTGATAATAATAAGAGTAATAAGTATAGTAATTGTCGTTCTATCGATCATATAAGCATAATATGGCTAATAATATGAGTTAGATTGATAATAATAAGAGTAAGAAGTATAGTAATTGTCTTTCTATCGATCATATAAGCATAATATGGCTAATAATATGAGTTAGATTGATAATAGTAAGAGTAATAAGTATAGTAATTGTCGTTCTATCGATCATATCTGCATAATATGGCCAATAAAATGAGTTAGATTGATAATAATAAGAGTAATGAGTATAGTAATTGTCGTCCTATCGATCATATCCACATAATATGGCCAATAATATGAGTTAGATTGATAATAATAAGAGTAATAAGTATAGAAATTGTCGTTCTATCGATCATATAAGCATAATATGGCTAATAATATGAGTTAGATTGATAATAATAAGAGTAACAAGTATAGTAATTGTCGTTCCATCGATAATATAAGCATAATATGGCTAATAATATGAGTTAGATTGATAATAGTAAGAGTAATAAGTATAGTAATTGTCGTTCTATCGATAATATAAGCATAATATGGCCAATAGTATGAGTTAGATTGATAATAATAAGAGTAATAAGTATAGTAATTGTCGTCCTATCGATCATATCCACGTAATATGGCCAATAATATGAGTTAGATTGATAATAATAAGAGTAACAAGTATAGTAATTGTCTTTCTATCGATCATATAAGCATAATATGGCTAATAATATGAGTTAGATTGATAATAATAAGAGTAACAACTATAGTAATTGTCCTTCTATCAATAATATAAGCATAATATGGCTAATAATATGAGATAGATTGATAATAATAAGAGTAATAAGTATAGTAATTGTCGTCCTATCGATCATATCCACATAATATTGCCAATAATATGAGTTAGATTGATAATAATAAGCGTAACAAGTATAGTAATTGCCGTTCAATCGATCATATAAGCATAGTATGGCTAATAATATGAGTTCGATTGATAATAGCAAGAGTAATAGGCACAGTGATTGTCGTTCTACCGATCATATCTGCATAATATGTTTAATAATATGAGTTAGATTGATAATAATAAGAGTAATAAGTATAGTAATTGTCGTTCTATCGATCATATAAGCATAATATGGCTAATAATATGTGTTCGATTGATAATAGTAAGAGTAATAAGTATGGTAATTGTCGTTCAATCGATCATATCCACTTAATATGGCCAAAAATATGAGTGAGATTGATAATAATAAGAGTAATAAGTATAGTAATTGTCGTCCTATCGATCATATCCACATAATATGGCCAATAATATGAGTTAGATTGATAATAATAAGAGTAACAAGTATAGTAATTGTCTTTCTATCGATCATATAAGCATAATATGGCTAATAATATGAGTTAGATTGATAATAATAAGAGTAACAACTATAGTAATTGTCCTTCTATCAATAATATAAGCATAATATGGCTAATAATATGAGTTAGATTGATAATAATAAGCGTAACAAGTATAGTAATTGTCCTACTTTCGATAATATAAGCATAATATGGCCAATAATATGAGTTAGATTGATAATAATAAGAGTAATAAGTATAGTAATTGTCGTTCTATCGATAATATAAGCATAATATGGCTAATAATATGAGTTAGATTGATAATAGTAAGAGTAATAAGTATAGTAACTGTCGTTCTATCGATCATATCTGCATAATATGGTTAATAATATGAGTTAGATTGATAATAATAAGAGTAATAAGTATAGTAATTGTCGTTCTATCGATCATATAAGCATAATATGGCTAATAATATGAGTTAGATTGATAATAATAAGAGTAACAAGTATAGTAATTGTCGTTCTATCGATAATATAAGCATAATATGGCTAATAATATGAGTTAGATTGATAATAATAAGAGTAACAACTATAGTAATTGTCCTTCTATCAATAATATAAGCATAATATGGCTAATAATATGAGTTAGATTGATAACAATAAGCGTAACAAGTATAGTAATTGTCCTTCTTTCGATAATATAAGCATAATATGGCCAATAATATGAGATAGATTGATAATAATAAGAGTAATAAGTAGAGTAATTGTCGTCCTATCGATCATATCCACATAATATGGCCAATAATATGAGTTAGATTGATAATAATAAGCGTAACAAGTATAGTAATTGTCGTTCTATCGATCATATAAGCATAATATGGCTAATAATATGAGTTAGATTGATAATAATAAGAGTAACAAATATAGTAATTGTCCTTCTATCGATAATATAAGCATAATATGGCTAATAATATGAGTTAGATTGATAATAATAAGCGTAACAAGTATAGTAATTGCCGTTCAATCGATCATATAAGCATAGTATGGCTAATAATATGAGTTCGATTGATAATAGCAAGAGTAATAGGCACAGTGATTGTCGTTCTACCGATCATATCTGCATAATATGTTTAATAATATGAGTTAGATTGATAATAATAAGAGTAATAAGTATAGTAATTGTCGTTCTATCGATCATATAAGCATAATATGGCTAGTAATATGTGTTCGATTGATAATAGTAAGAGTAATAAGTATGGTAATTGTCGTTCAATCGATCATATCCACATAATATGGCCAATAATATGAGTGAGATTGATAATAATAAGAGTAATAAGTATAGTAATTGTCGTCCTATCGATCATATCCACATTATATGGCCAATAATATGAGTTAGATTGATAATAATAAGAGTAACAAGTATAGTAATTGTCTTTCTATCGATCATATAAGCATAATATGGCTAATAATATGAGTTAGATTGATAATAATAAGAGTAACAACTATAGTAATTGTCCTTCTATCAATAATATAAGCATAATATGGCTAATAATATGAGTTAGATTGATAATAATAAGCGTAACAAGTATAGTAATTGTCCTTCTTTCGATAATATAAGCATAATATGGCCAATAATATGAGTTAGATTGATAATAATAAGAGTAATAAGTATAGTAATTGTCGTTCTATCGATCATATAAGCATAATATGGCTAATAATATGAGTTAGATTAATAATAATAAGAGTAACAAGTATAGTAATTGTCGTTCTATCGATAATATAAGAATAATATGGCTAATAATATGAGTTAGATTTATAATAGTAAGAGTAATAAGTATAGTAATTGTCGTTCAATCGATCATATAAGCATAATGTGGCTAATAATATGAGTTAGATTGATAACAGTAAGAGTAACAAGTATAGTAATTGTCGTTCTATCGATAATATAAGAATAATATGGCCAATAATATGAGTGAGATTGATAATAATAAGAGTAATAAGTATAGTAATTGTCGTCCTATCGATCATATCCACATAATATGGCCAATAATATGAGTTAGATTGATAATAATAAGAGTAATAAGTATAGTAATTGTCGTTCTATCGATAATATAAGCATAATATGGCTAATAATATGAGTTAGATTGACAACAGTAAGAGTAATAAGTATAGTAATTATCATTCTATCGATCATATAAGCATAATATGGCTAATAATATGAGTTAGATTGATAATAATAAGAGTAACAAGTATAGTAATTGTCGTTCTTTCGATAATATAAGCATAATATGGCTAATAATATGTGTTGGATTTATAATAATTGGAGTAACAACTATAGTAATTGTCCTTCTATCGATAATATAAGCATAATATGGCTAATAATATGAGTTAGATTGATAATAATAAGCGTAACAAGTATAGTAATTGTCGTTCAATCGATCATATAAGCATAGTATGGCTAATAATATGAGTTCGATTGATAATCGCAAGAGTAGTAGGCATAGTGATTGTCGTTCTACCGATCATATCTGCATAATATGGTTAATAATATGAGTTAGATTGATAATAATAAGAGTAATAAGTATAGTAATTGTCGTTCTATCGATCATATAAGCATAATATGGCTAATAATATGAGTTAGATTGATAATAGTAAGAGTAATAAGTATAGTAATTGTCGTTCTATCGATCATATCTGCATAATATGGTTAATAATATGAGTTAGCTTGATAATAATAAGAGTAATGAGTATAGTAATTGTCGTCCTATCGATCATATCCACATAATAAGGCCAATAATATGAGCTAGATTGATAATAATAAGAGTAATAAGTATAGTAATTGTCGTTCTATCGATCATATAAGCATAATGTGGCTAATAATATGAGTTAGATTAATAATAGTAAGGGTAATACGTGTAGTAATTGTCGTCCTATCGATCATATCCACATAATAAGGCCAATAATATGAGCTAGATTGAGAATAACAAGAGTAATAAGTATAGTAATTGTCGTTCTATCGAACATATAAGCATAATATGGCTAATAATATGAGTTAGATTGATAATAATAAGAGTAACCAGTATAGTAATTGTCGTTCTATCGATAATATAAGCACAATATGGCTAATAATGTGAGTTAGATTGATAATAGTAAGAGTAATAAGTATAGTAATTGTCGTTCTATCGATCATATAAGCATAATATGGCTAATAATATGAGTTAGATTGATAATAATAAGAGTTAGAAGTATAGTAATTGTCGTTCTATCGATCATATAAGCATAATATGGCTAATAATATGAGTTAGATTGATAATAATAAGAGTAACAAGTATAGTAATTGTCGTTCTATCGATAATATAAGCATAATATGGTTAATAATATGAGTTAGATTGATAATAATAAGAGTAATGAGTACAGTAATTGTCGTCCTATCGATCATATCCACTTAATATGGCCAATAATATGAGTTAGATTGATAATAATAAGAGTAATAAGTATAGTAATTGTCGTTCTATCGATCATATAAGCATAATATGGCTAATAATATGAGTTAGATTGATAATAATAAGAGTAACAAGTATAGTAATTGTCTTTCTATCGATCATATAAGCATAATATGGCTAATAATATGAGTTAGATTGATAATAATAAGAGTAACAACTATAGTAATTGTCGTTCTATCGATAATATAAGCATAATATGGCTAATAATATGAGTTAGATTGATAATAGTAAGAGTAATAAGTATAGTAATTGTCGTTCTATCGATCATATCTGCATAATATGGTGAATAATATGAGTTAGTTTGATAATAATAAGAGTAATGAGTATAGTAATTGTCGTCCTATCGATCATATCCACATAATATGGCCAATAATATGAGTTAGATTGATAATAATAAGAGTAATAAGTATAGTAATTGTCGTTCAATCGATCATATCCACATATTATGGCGAATAATATGAGTTAGATTGATAATAATAAGAGTAATAAGTATAGTAATTGTCGTCCTATCGATCATATCCACATAATATGGCCAATAATATGAGTTCGATTGATAATAATAAGAGTAACAAGTATAGTAATTGTCTTTCTATCGATCATATAAGCATAATATGGCTAATAATATGAGTTAGATTGATAATAATAAGAGTAACAACTATAGTAATTGTCCTTCTATCAATAATATAAGCATAATATGGCTAATAATATGAGATAGATTGATAATAATAAGAGTAATAAGTATAGTAATTGTCGTCCTATCGATCATATCCACATAATATGGCCAACAATACGAGTTAGATTGAAAATAATAAGAGTAACAAGTATAGTAATTGTCTTTCTATCGATCATATAAGCATAATATGGCTAATAATATGAGTTAGATTGATAATAATAAGAGTAACAAATATAGTAATTGTCCTTCTATCGATAATATAAGCATAATATGGCTAATAATATGAGTTAGATTGATAATAATAAGAGTAATAAGTATAGTAATTGTCGTTCTATCGATCATATAAGCATAATATGACTAATAATATGAGTTAGATTGATAATAATAAGAGTAACAGGTATAGTAATTGTCGTTCTATCGATAATATAAGCATAATATGGCTAATAATATGAGTTAGATTGATAATAGTAAGAGTAAAAAGTATAGTAATTGTCGCTCTATCGATCATATCTGCATAATATGGCCAATAATATGAGTTAGATTGATAATAATAAGAGTAATGAGTATAGTAATTGTCGTCCTATCGATCATATCCACATAATATGGCCAATAATATGAGTTAGATTGATAATAATAAGAGTAATAAGTATAGAAATTGTCGTTCTATCGATCATATAAGCATAATATGGCTAATAATATGAGTTAGATTGATAATAATAAGCGTAACAAGTATAGTAATTGTCGTTCAATCGATCATATAAGCATAGTATGGCTAATAATATGAGTTCGATTGATAATAGCAAGAGTAATAGGCACAGTGATTGTCGTTCTACCGATCATATCTGCATAATATGTTTAATAATATGAGTTAGATTGATAATAATAAGAGTAATAAGTATAGTAATTGTCGTTCTATCGATCATATAAGCATAATATGGCTAATAATATGGGTTCGATTGATAATAGTAAGAGTAATAAGTATGGTAATTGTCGTTCAATCGATCATATCCACATAATATGGCCAATAATATGAGTTAGATTGATAATAATAAGAGTAACAAGTAAAGTAATTGTCTTTCTATCGATCATATAAGCATAATATGGCTAATAATATGAGTTAGATTGATATAATAAGAGTAACAACTATAGTAATTGTCTTCTATCAATAATACAAGCATAATATGGCTAATAATATGAGTTAGATTGATAATAATAAGCGTAACAAGTATAGTAATTGTCCTTCTTTCGATAATATAAGCATAATATGGCCAATAATATGAGTTAGATTGATAATAATAAGAGTAATAAGTATAGTAATTGTCGGTTCTATCGATCATATAAGCATAATATGGCCAATAATATGAGTTAGATTGATAATAATAAGAGTAACAAGTATAGTAATTGTCTTTCTATCGATCATATAAGCATAATATGGCTAATGATATGAGTTAGATTGATAATAATAAGAGTAACAACTATAGTAATTGTCCTTCTATCAATAATATAAGCATAATATGGCTAATAATATGAGTTAGATTGATAATAATAAGAGTAATAAGTATAGTAATTGTCGTCCTATCGTTCATATCCACATAATATGGCCAATAATATGAGTTAGATTGATAATAATAAGCGTAACAAGTATAGTAATTGTCCTTCTTTCGATAATATAAGCATAATATGGCCAATAATATGAGTTAGATTGATAATAATAAGAGTAATAAGTATAGTAATTGTCGTTCTATCGATCATATAAGCATAATATGGCTAATAATATGAGTTAGATTGATAATAATAAGAGTAACAGGTATAGTAATTGTCGTTCTGTCGATAATATAAGCATAATATGGCTAATAATATGAGTTAGATTGATAACAGTAAGAGTAACAAGTATAGCAATTGTCGTTCTATCGATAATATAAGCATAATATGGCTAATAATATGAGTTAGATTGATAATAGTAAGAGTAATAAGTATAGTAATTGTCGTTCTATCGATCATATCTGCATAATATGGAAATAATATGAGTTAGATTGATAATAATAAGAGGAACAAGTATAGTAATTGTCGTTCCATCGATAATATAAGCATAATATGGCTAATAATATGAGTTAGATTGATAATAGTAAGAGTAATAAGTATAGTAATTGTCGTTCTATCGATAATATAAGCATAATATGGCCAATAGTATGAGTTAGATTGATAATAATAAGAGTAATAAGTATAGTAATTGTCGTCCTATCGATCATATCCACGTAATATGGCCAATAATATGAGTTAGATTGATAATAATAAGCGTAACAAGTATAGTAATTGTCCTTCTTTCGATAATATAAGCATAATATGGCCAATAATATGAGTTAGATTGATAATAATAAGAGTAATAAGTATAGTAATTGTCGTTCTATCGATCATATAAGCATAATATGGCTAATAATATGAGTTAGATTGATAATAATAAGAGTAACAAGTATAGTAATTGTCGTTCTTTCGATAATATAAGCATAATATGGCTAATAATATGTGTTGGATTTATAATAATTGGAGTAACAACTATAGTAATTGTCCTTCTATCGATAATATAAGCATAATATGGCTAATAATATGAGTTAGATTGATAATAATAAGCGTAACAAGTATAGTAATTGTCGTTCAATCGATCATATAAGCATAGTATGGCTAATAATATGAGTTCGATTGATAATCGCAAGAGTAGTAGGCATAGTGATTGTCGTTCTACCGATCATATCTGCATAATATGGTTAATAATATGAGTTAGATTGATAATAATAAGAGTAATAAGTATAGTAATTGTCGTTCTATCGATCATATAAGCATAATATGGCTAATAATATGAGTTAGATTGATAATAGTAAGAGTAATAAGTATAGTAATTGTCGTTCTATCGATCATATCTGCATAATATGGTTAATAATATGAGTTAGCTTGATAATAATAAGAGTAATGAGTATAGTAATTGTCGTCCTATCGATCATATCCACATAATAAGGCCAATAATATGAGCTAGATTGATAATAATAAGAGTAATAAGTATAGTAATTGTCGTTCTATCGATCATATAAGCATAATGTGGCTAATAATATGAGTTAGGTTAATAATAGTAAGGGTAATACGTGTAGTAATTGTCGTCCTATCGATCATATCCACATAATAAGGCCAATAATATGAGCTAGATTGAGAATAATAAGAGTAATAAGTATAGTAATTGTCGTTCTATCGAACATATAAGCATAATATGGCTAATAATATGAGTTAGATTGATAATAATAAGAGTAACCAGTATAGTAATTGTCGTTCTATCGATAATATAAGCACAATATGGCTAATAATGTGAGTTAGATTGATAATAGTAAGAGTAATAAGTATAGTAATTGTCGTTCTATCGATCATATAAGCATAATATGGCTAATAATATGAGTTAGATTGATAATAATAAGAGTTAGAAGTATAGTAATTGTCGTTCTATCGATCATATAAGCATAATATGGCTAATAATATGAGTTAGATTGATAATAATAAGAGTAACAAGTATAGTAATTGTCTTTCTATCGATCATATAAGCATAATATGGCTAATAATATGAGTTAGATTGATAATAATAAGAGTAACAACTATAGTAATTGTCGTTCTATCGATAATATAAGCATAATATGGCTAATAATATGAGTTAGATTGATAATAGTAAGAGTAGTAAGTATAGTAATTGTCGTTCTATCGATCATATCTGCATAATATGGTGAATAATATGAGTTAGTTTGATAATAATAAGAGTAATGAGTATAGTAATTGTCGTCCTATCGATCATATCCACATAATATGGCCAATAATATGAGTTAGATTGATAATAATAAGAGTAATAAGTATAGTAATTGTCGTTCAATCGATCATATCCACATATTATGGCGAATAATATGAGTTAGATTGATAATAATAAGAGTAATAAGTATAGTAATTGTCGTCCTATCGATCATATCCACATAATATGGCCAATAATATGAGTTAGATTGATAATAATAAGAGTAACAAGTATAGTAATTGTCTTTCTATCGATCATATAAGCATAATATGGCTAATAATATGAGTTAGATTGATAATAATAAGAGTAACAACTATAGTAATTGTCCTTCTATCAATAATATAAGCATAATATGGCTAATAATATGAGATAGATTGATAATAATAAGAGTAATAAGTATAGTAATTGTCGTCCTATCGATCATATCCACATAATATGGCCAACAATATGAGTTAGATTGAAAATAATAAGAGTAACAAGTATAGTAATTGTCTTTCTATCGATCATATAAGCATAATATGGCTAATAATATGAGTTAGATTGATAATAATAAGAGTAATAAGTATAGTAATTGTCGTTCTATCGATCATATAAGCATAATATGGCTAATAATATGAGTTAGATTGATAATAATAAGAGTAACAGGTATAGTAATTGTCGTTCTATCGATAATATAAGCATAATATGGCTAATAATATGAGTTAGATTGATAATAATAAGAGTAACAAATATAGTAATTGTCCTTCTATCGATAATATAAGCATAATATGGCTAATAATATGAGTTAGATTGATAATAATAAGAGTAATAAGTATAGTAATTGTCGTTCTATCGATCATATAAGCATAATATGGCTAATAATATGAGTTAGATTGATAATAATAAGAGTAACAGGTATAGTAATTGTCGTTCTATCGATAATATAAGCATAATATGGCTAATAATATGAGTTAGATTGATAATAGTAAGAGTAAAAAGTATAGTAATTGTCGCTCTATCGATCATATCTGCATAATATGGCCAATAATATGAGTTAGATTGATAATAATAAGAGTAATGAGTATAGTAATTGTCGTCCTATCGATCATATCCACATAATATGGCCAATAATATGAGTTAGATTGATAATAATAAGAGTAATAAGTATAGAAATTGTCGTTCTATCGATCATATAAGCATAATATGGCTAATAATATGAGTTAGATTGATAATAATAAGCGTAACAAGTATAGTAATTGTCGTTCAATCGATCATATAAGCATAGTATGGCTAATAATATGAGTTCGATTGATAATAGCAAGAGTAATAGGCACAGTGATTGTCGTTCTACCGATCATATCTGCATAATATGTTTAATAATATGAGTTAGATTGATAATAATAAGAGTAATAAGTATAGTAATTGTCGTTCTATCGATCATATAAGCATAATATGGCTAATAATATGGGTTCGATTGATAATAGTAAGAGTAATAAGTATGGTAATTGTCGTTCAATCGATCATATCCACATAATATGGCCAATAATATGAGTTAGATTGATAATAATAAGAGTAACAAGTATAGTAATTGTCTTTCTATCGATCATATAAGCATAATATGGCTAATAATATGAGTTAGATTGATAATAATAAGAGTAACAACTATAGTAATTGTCCTTCTATCAATAATACAAGCATAATATGGCTAATAATATGAGTTAGATTGATAATAATAAGCGTAACAAGTATAGTAATTGTCCTTCTTTCGATAATATAAGCATAATATGGCCAATAATATGAGTTAGATTGATAATAATAAGAGTAATAAGTATAGTAATTGTCGTTCTATCGATCATATAAGCATAATATGGCTAGTAATATGAGTTAGATTGATAATAATAAGAGTAACAAGTATAGTAATTGTCGTTCTATCGATAATATAAGAATAATATGGCTAATAATATGAGTTAGATTGATAATAGTAAGAGTAAGAAGTATAGTAATTGTCGCTCAATCGATCATATAAGCATAATATGGCTAATGATATGAGTTAGATTGATAATAATAAGAGTAACAACTATAGTAATTGTCCTTCTATCAATAATATAAGCATAATATGGCTAATAATATGAGATAGATTGATAATAATAAGAGTAATAAGTATAGTAATTGTCGTCCTATCGTTCATATCCACATAATATGGCCAATAATATGAGTTAGATTGATAATAATAAGCGTAACAAGTATAGTAATTGTCCTTCTTTCGATAATATAAGCATAATATGGCCAATAATATGAGTTAGATTGATAATAATAAGAGTAATAAGTATAGTAATTGTCGTTCTATCGATCATATAAGCATAATATGGCTAATAATATGAGTTAGATTGATAATAATAAGAGTAACAGGTATAGTAATTGTCGTTCTGTCGATAATATAAGCATAATATGGCTAATAATATGAGTTAGATTGATAACAGTAAGAGTAACAAGTATAGCAATTGTCGTTCTATCGATAATATAAGCATAATATGGCTAATAATATGAGTTAGATTGATAATAGTAAGAGTAATAAGTATAGTAACTGTCGTTCTATCGATCATATCTGCATAATATGGTTAATAATATGAGTTAGATTGATAATAATAAGAGTAATAAGTATAGTACTTGTCGTCCTATCGATCATATCCACATAATATGGCCAATAATATGAGTTAGATTGATAATAGTAAGAGTAATAAGTATAGTAATTGTCGTTCTATCGATCATATCTGCATAATATGGAAATAATATGAGATAGATTGATAATAATAAGAGTAACAAGTATAGTAATTGTCGTTCTATCGATAATATAAGAATAATATGGCGAATAATATGAGTTAGATTGATAATAGTAAGAGTAATAAGTATAGTAGTTGTCGTTCTATCGATCATATCTGCATAATATGGAAATAATATGAGTTAGATTGATAATAATAAGAGTAACAAGTATAGTAATTGTCGTTCCATCGATAATATAAGCATAATATGGCTAATAATATGAGTTAGATTGACAATAGTAAGAGTAATAAGTATAGTAATTGTCGTTCTATCGATAATATAAGCATAATATGGCCAATAGTATGAGTTAGATTGATAATAATAAGAGTAATAAGTATAGTAATTGTCGTCCTATCGATCATATCCACGTAATATGGCCAATAATATGAGTTAGATTGATAATAATAAGCGTAACAAGTATAGTAATTGTCCTTCTTTCGATAATATAAGCATAATATGGCCAATAATATGAGTTAGATTGATAATAATAAGAGTAATAAGTATAGTAATTGTCGTTCTATCGATCATATAAGCATAATATGGCTAATAATATGAGTTAGATTGATAATAATAAGAGTAGCAGGTATAGTAATTGTCGTTCTACCGATAATATAAGCATAATATGGCTAATAATATGAGTTAGATTGATAATAGTAAGAGTAATGAGTATAGTAATTGTCGTCCTATCGATCATATCCACATAATATGGCCAATAATATGAGTTAGATTGATAATAATAAGAGTAATAAGTATAGAAATTGTCGTTCTATCGATCATATAAGCATAATATGGCTAATAATATGAGTTAGATTGATAATAATAAGAGTAACAAATATAGTAATTGTCCTTCTATCGATAATATAAGCATAATATGGCTAATAATATGAGTTAGATTGATAATAATAAGCGTAGCAAGTATAGTAATTGTCGTTCAATCGATCATATAAGCATAGTATGGCTAATAATATGAGTTCGATTGATAATAGCAAGAGTAATAGGCACAGTGATTGACGTTCTACCGATCATATCTGCATAATATGTTTAATAATATGAGTTAGATTGATAATAATAAGAGTAATAAGTATAGTAATTGTCGTTCTATCGATCATATAAGCATAATATGGCTAATAATATGTGTTCGATTGATAATAGTAAGAGTAATAAGTATAGTAATTGTCGTTCAATCGATCATATAAGCATAATGTTGCTAATAATATGAGTTAGATTGATAACAGTAAGAGTAACAAGTATAGTAATTGTCGTTCTATCGATCATATCCACATAATATGGCCAATAATATGAGTTAGATTGATAATAATAAGAGTAACAAGTATAGTAATTGTCTTTCTATCGATCATATAAGCATAATATGGCTAATAATATGAGTTAGATTGATAATAATAAGAGTAACAACTATAGTAATTGTCCTTCTATCAATAATGTAAGCATAATATGGCTAATAATATGAGTTAGATTGATAATAATAAGCGTAACAAGTATAGTAATTGACCTTCTTTCGATAATATAAGCATAATATGGCCAATAATATGAGTTAGATTGATAATAATAAGAGTAATAAGTATAGTAATTGTCGTTCTATCGATAATATAAGCATAATATGGCTAATAATATGAGTTAGATTGATAATAGTAAGAGTAATAAGTATAGTAACTGTCGTTCTATCGATCATATCTGCATAATATGGTTAATAATATGAGTTAGATTGATAATAATAAGAGTAATAAGTATAGTAATTGTCGTTCTATCGATCATATAAGCATAATATGGCTAATAATATGAGTTAGATTGATAATAATAAGAGTAACAAGTATAGTAATTGTCGTTCTATCGATAATATAAGCATAATATGGCTAATAATATGAGTTAGATTGATAATAGTAAGAGTAATAAGTATAGTAATTGTTGATCTATCGATCATATCTGCATAATATGGTTAATAATATGAGTTAGTTTGATAATAATAAGAGTAATAAGTATAGTAATTGTCGTCCTATCGATCATATCCACATAATATGGCCAATAATATGAGTTAGATTGATAATAATAAGAGTAACAAGTATAGTAATTGTCTTTCTATCGATCATATAAGCATAATATGGCTAATAATATGAGTTAGATTGATAATAATAAGAGTAACAACTATAGTAATTGTCCTTCTATCAATAATATAAGCATAATATGGCTAATAATATGAGTTAGATTGATAATAATAAGCGTAACAAGTATAGTAATTGTCCTTCTTTCGATAATATAAGCATAATATGGCCAATAATATGAGTTAGATTGATAATAATAAGAGTAACAAGTATTGTAATTGTCGTTCTATCGATAATATAAGCATAATATGGCTAATAATATGAGTTAGATTGATAATAATAAGAGTAATAAGTATAGTAATTGTCGTTCTATCGATCATATAAGCATAATATGGGTAATAATATGAGTTAGATTGCTAATAATAAGAGTAACAAGTATTGTAATTGTCGTTCTATCGATAATATAAGCATAATATGGCTAATAATAAGAGTTAGATTGATAATAGTAAGAGTAATAAGTATAGTAATTGTCGTTCTATCGATAATATAAGCATAATATGGCCAATAGTATGAGTTAGATTGATAATAATAAGAGTAATAAGTATAGTAATTGTCGTCCTATCGATCATATCCACATAATATGGCCAATAATATGAGTTAGATTGATAATAATAAGAGTAACAAGTATAGTAATAGTCTTTCTATCGATCATATAAGCATAATATGGCTAATAATATGAGTTAGATTGATAATAATAAGAGTAACAACTATAGTAATTGTCCTTCTATCAATAATATAAGCATAATATGGCTAATAATATGAGATAGATTGATAATAACAAGAGTAATAGGTATAGTAATTGTCGTTCTATCGATCATATAAGCATAATATGGCTACTAATATGAGTTAGATTGATAATAATAAGAGTAACAGGTATAGTAATTGTCGTTCTATCGATAATATAAGCATAATATGGCTAATAATATGAGTTAGATTGATAATAGTAAGAGTAATAAGTATAGTAATTGTCGTTCTATCGATCATATCTGCATAATATGGCCAATAATATGAGTTAGATTGATAATAATAAGAGTAATGAGTATAGTAATTGTCGTCCTATCGATCATATCCACATAATATGGCCAATAATATGAGTTAGATTGATAATAATAAGAGTAATAAGTATAGAAATTGTCGTTCTATCGATCATATAAGCATAATATGGCTAATAATATGAGTTAGATTGATAATAATAAGAGTAACAAGTATAGTAATTGTCGTTCCATCGATAATATAAGCATAATATGGCTAATAATATGAGTTAGATTGATAATAGTAAGAGTAATAAGTATAGTAATTGTCGTTCTATCGATAATATAAGCATAATATGGCCAATAGTATGAGTTAGATTGATAATAATAAGAGTAATAAGTATAGTAATTGTCGTCCTATCGATCATATCCACGTAATATGGCCAATAATATGAGTTAGATTGATAATAATAAGAGTAACAAGTATAGTAATTGTCTTTCTATCGATCATATAAGCATAATATGGCTAATAATATGAGTTAGATTGATAATAATAAGAGTAACAACTATAGTAATTGTCCTTCTATCAATAATATAAGCATAATATGGCTAATAATATGAGATAGATTGATAATAATAAGAGTAATAAGTATAGTAATTGTCGTCCTATCGATCATATCCACATAATATGGCCAATAATATGAGTTAGATTGATAATAATAAGCGTAACAAGTATAGTAATTGTCCTTCTTTCTATAATATAAGCATAATATGGCCAATAATATGAGTTAGATTGATAATAGTAAGAGCAATAAGTATAGTAATTGTCGTTCTATCGATCATATCTGCATAATATGGTTAATAATATGAGTTAGTTTGATAATAATAAGAGTAATGAGTATAGTAATTGTCGTCCTATCGATCATATCCACATAATATGGCCAATAATATGAGTTAGATTGATAATAATAAGAGTAATAAGTATAGTAATTGTCGTTCTATCGATCATATAAGCATAATATGGCGAATAATATGAGTTAGATTGATAATAATAAGAGTAAGAAGTATAGTAATTGTCTTTCTATCGATCATATAAGCATAATATGGCTAATAATATGAGTTAGATTGATAATAGTAAGAGTGATAAGTATAGTAATTGTCGTTCTATCGATCATATCTGCATAATATGGCCAATAATATGAGTTAGATTGATAATAATAAGAGTAATGAGTATAGTAATTGTCGTCCTATCGATCATATCCACATAATATGGCCAATAATATGAGTTAGATTGATAATAATAAGAGTAATAAGTATAGAAATTGTCGTTCTATCGATCATATAAGCATAATATGGCTAATAATATGAGTTAGATTGATAATAATAAGAGTAACAAATATAGTAATTGTCCTTCTATCGATAATATAAGCATAATATGGCTAATAATATGAGTTAGATTGATAATAATGAGCGTAACAAGTATAGTAATTGCCGTTCAATCGATCATATAAGCATAGTATGGCTAATAATATGAGTTCGATTGATAATAGCAAGAGTAATAGGCACAGTGATTGTCGTTCTACCGATCATATCTGCATAATATGTTTAATAATATGAGTTAGATTAATAATAATAAGAGTAATAAGTATAGTAATTGTCGTTCTATCGATCATATAAGCATAATATGGCTAATAATATGTGTTCGATTGATAATAGTAAGAGTAATAAGTATGGTAATTGTCGTTCAATCGATCATATCCACTTAATATGGCCAAAAATATGAGTGAGATTGATAATAATAAGAGTAATAAGTATAGTAATTGTCGTCCTATCGATCATATCCACATAATATGGCCAATAATATGAGTTAGATTGATAATAATAAGAGTAACAAGTATAGTAATTGTCTTTCTATCGATCATATAAGCATAATATGGCTAATAATATGAGTTAGATTGATAATAATAAGAGTAACAACTATAGTAATTGTCCTTCTATCAATAATATAAGCATAATATGGCTAATAATATGAGTTAGATTGATAATAATAAGCGTAACAAGTATAGTAATTGTCCTTCTTTCGATAATATAAGCATAATATGGCCAATAATATGAGTTAGATTGATAATAATAAGAGTAATAAGTATAGTAATTGTCGTTCTATCGATAATATAAGCATAATATGGCTAATAATATGAGTTAGATTGATAATAGTAAGAGTAATAAGTATAGTAACTGTCGTTCTATCGATCATATCTGCATAATATGGTTAATAATATGAGATAGATTGATAATAATAAGAGTAATAAGTATAGTAATTGTCGTTCTATCGATCATATAAGCATAATATGGCTAATAATATGAGTTAGATTGATAATAATAAGAGTAACAAGTATAGTAATTGTCGTTCTATCGATAATATAAGCATAATATGGCTAATAATATGAGTTAGATTGATAATAGTAAGAGTAATAAGTATAGTAATTGTTGATCTATCGATCATATCTGCATAATATGGTTAATAATATGAGTTAGTTTGATAATAATAAGAGTAATAAGTATCGTAATTGTCGTCCTATCGATCATATCCACATAATATGGCCAATAATATGAGTTAGATTGATAATAATAAGAGTAACAAGTATAGTAATTGTCTTTCTATCGATCATATAAGCATAATATGGCTAATAATATGAGTTAGATTGATAATAATAAGAGTAACAACTATAGTAATTGTCCTTCTATCAATAATATAAGCATAATATGGCTAATAATATGAGTTAGATTGATAATAATAAGCGTAACAAGTATAGTAATTGTCCTTCTTTCGATAATATAAGCATAATATGGCCAATAATATGAGTTAGATTGATAATAATAAGAGTAACAAGTATTGTAATTGTCGTTCTATCGATAATATAAGCATAATATGGCTAATAATATGAGTTAGATTGATAATAGTAAGAGTAATAAGTATAGTAATTGTCGTTCTATCGATCATATCTGCATAATATGGCCAATAATATGAGTTAGATTGATAATAATAAGAGTAATAAGTATAGTAATTCTCGTCCTATCGATCATATCCACGTAATATGGCCAATAATATGAGTTAGATTGATAATAATAAGAGTAACAAGTATAGTAATTGTCTTTCTATCGATCATATAAGCATAATATGGCTAATAATATGAGTTAGATTGATAATAATAAGAGTAACAACTATAGTTATTGTCCTTCTATCAATAATATAAGCATAATATGGCTAATAATATGAGATAGATTGATAATAATAAGAGTAATAAGTATAGTAATTGTCGTCCTATCGATCATATCCACATA
>NW_027473663.1:0-182816 GCF_050947335.1 Megachile rotundata
TATTATTAGCATATTATGCTTATATTATCGATATAACGACAATCACTATACTTATTACTGTTATTATCATCAATCTAACTCATATTATTAGCCATATTATGCTTATATGATCGATAGAACGACAAATACTATACTTATTACTCTTATTATTATCAATCTAACTCATATTATTAACCATATTATGCTAATATGATCGATAGAACGACAATTACTATACTTATTACTCTTATTATTATCAACCTAACTCATATTATTAGCCATATTATGCTTAAATGATCGATAGAACAACAATTACTATACTTATTACTCTCATTATTATAAATCTAACTCATATTATTAGCCATATTATGCTTATATGATCGATAGAACGACAATTACTATACTTATTACTCTTATTATCATCAATCTAACTCATATTATTAGCCATATTATGCTTATATGATCGATAGAACGACAAATACTATACTTATTACTCTTATTATTATCAATCTAACTCATATTATTAACCATATTATGCAAATTTGATCGATAGAACGACAATCACTCTACTTATTACTCTTATTATTATCAATCTAACTCATATTATTAGCCATATTATGCTTATATGATCGATAGAACGACAATTACTCTACTTATTACTCTTATTATTATCAATCTAACTCATATTATTAGCCATATTATGCTTATATGATCGATAGAACGACAATTACTCTACTTATTACTCTTATTATTATCAATCTAACTCATATTATTAACCATATTATGCTTATATGATCGATAGAACGACAATTACTATACTTATTACTCTTATTATTATCAATCTAACTCATATTATTAGCCATATTATGCTTATATGATCGATAGAACGACAATTACTGTACTTATTACTCTTATCATTATCGATCTAACTCATATTATTAGCCATATTATGCTTATATGATCGATAGAACGAGAATTACTATACTCACTTCTCATAGTATTATCAATCTAACTCATATTATTAGCCATATTATGCTTAAATGATCGATAGAACGACAATTACTATACTTATTACTCTTATTATTATCAATCTAACTCATATTATTAACCATATTATGCTAATATGATCGATAGAACTACAATTACTATACTCATTACTCTTATTATTATCAATCCAACTCATGTTATTACCCATATTATGCTTATATGATCGATAGAACGACAATCACTATACTTATTACTCTTATTATTATCAACCTAACTCATATTATTAGCCATATTATGCTTATATTATCGATAGAACGACAATTACTATACTTATTACTGTTATTATTATCAATCTAACGCATATTATTAGCCATATTATGCTTATATGATCGACAGAACGACAATTACTATACTTATTACTCTTATTATTATCAACCTAACTCATATTATTAGCCATATTATGCTTAAATGATCGATAGAACAACAATTACTATACTTATTACTCTTATTATTATCAACCTAACTCATATTATTAGCCATATTATGCTTATATGATCGATAGAACGACAATCACTATACTTATTACTCTTATTATTATCAACCTAACTCATATTATTAGCCATATTATGCTTATATTATCGATATAACGACAATTACTATACTTATTACTGTTATTATCATCAATCTAACTCATATTATTAGCCATATTATGCTTATATGATCGATAGAACGACAAATACTATACTTATTACTCTTATTATTATCAATCTAACTCATATTATTAACCATATTATGCTAATATGATCGATAGAACGACAATTACTATACTTATTACTCTTATTATTATCAACCTAACTCATATTATTAGCCATATTATGCTTAAATGATCGATAGAACAACAATTACTATACTTATTACTCTCATTATTATAAATCTAACTCATATTATTAGCCATATTATGCTTATATGATCGATAGAACGACAATTACTATACTTATTACTCTTATTATTATGAATCTAACTCATATTATTAACCATATTATGAAGATATGATCGATAGAACTACAATTACTATACTCATTACTCCTATTATTATTAATCTAACTGATATTATTAGCCATATTATGCTTATATGATCGATAGAACGACAATTACTATACTTATTACTCTTATTATCATCAATCTAACTCATATTATTAGCCATATTATGCTTATATGATCGATAGAACGACAAATACTATACTTATTACTCTTATGATTATCAATCTAACTCATATTATTAACCATATTATGCAAATTTGATCGATAGAACGACAATCACTCTACTTATTACTCTTATTATTATCAATCTAACTCATATTATTAGCCATATTATGCTTATATGATCGATAGAACGACAATTACTCTACTTATTACTCTTATTATTATCAATCTAACTCATATTATTAGCCATATTATGCTTATATGATCGATAGAACGACAATTACTCTACTTATTACTCTTATTATTATCAATCTAACTCATATTATTAACCATATTATGCTTATATGATCGATAGAACGACAATTACTATACTTATTACTCTTATTATTATCAATCTAACTCATATTATTAACCATATTATGCAGATATGATCGATCGCACGACATTTGCTATACCTGTTACTCTTATTATTATGCATCTAACTCATATTATTAGCCATATTATGCTTATATGATCGATAGAACGACAATTACTGTACTTATTACTCTTATCATTATCGATCTAACTCATATTATTAGCCATATTATGCTTATATGATCGATAGAACGAGAATTACTATACTCACTTCTCATAGTATTATCAATCTAACTCATATTATTAGCCATATTATGCTTAAATGATCGATAGAACGACAATTACTATACTTATTACTCTTATTATTATAAATCTAACTCATATTATTAGCCATATTATGCTTATATGATCGATAGAACGACAATTACTATACTTATTACTCTTATTATTATGAATCTAACTCATATTATTAACCATATTATGCAGATATGATCGATAGAACTACAATTACTATACTCATTACTCTTATTATTATTAATCTAACTGATATTATTAGCCATATTATGGTTATATGATCGATTGAACGACAATTACTATACTTATTACTCTTATTATCATCAATCTAACTCATATTATTAGCCATATTAAGCTTATGTGATCGATAGAACGACAAACACTATACTTATTACTCTTATTATTATCAATCTAACTCATATTATTAACCATATTATGCTAATATGATCGATAGAACTACAATTACTATACTCATTACTCTTATTATTATCAATCCAACTCATGTTATTACCCATATTATGCTTATATGATCGATAGAACGACAATCACTATACTTATTACTCTTATTATTATCAACCTAACTCATATTATTAGCCATATTATGCTTATATTATCGATAGAACGACAATTACTATACTTATTACTGTTATTATTATCAATCTAACGCATATTATTAGCCATATTATGCTTATATGATCGACAGAACGACAATTACTATACTTATTACTCTTATTATTATCAACCTAACTCATATTATTAGCCATATTATGCTTAAATGATCGATAGAACAACAATTACTATACTTATTACTCTCATTATTATAAATCTAACTCATATTATTAGCCATATTATGCTTATATGATCAATAGAACGACAATTACTATACTTATTACTCTTATTATTATGAATCTAACTCATATTATTAACCATATTATGAAGATATGATCGATAGAACTACAATTACTATACTCATTACTCTTATTATTATTAATCTAACTGATATTATTAGCCATATTATGCTTATATGATCGATAGAACGACAATTACTATACTTATTACTCTTATTATCATCAATCTAACTCATATTATTAGCCATATTATGCTTATATGATCGATAGAACGACAAATACTATACTTATTACTCTTATTATTATCAATCTAACTCATATTATTAACCATATTATGCAAATTTGATCGATAGAACGACAATCACTCTACTTATTACTCTTATTATTATCAATCTAACTCATATTATTAGCCATATTATGCTTATATGATCGATAGAACGACAATTACTCTACTTATTACTCTTATTATTATCAATCTAACTCATATTATTAGCCATATTATGCTTATATGATCGATAGAACGACAATTACTCTACTTATTACTCTTATTATTATCAATCTAACTCATATTATTAACCATATTATGCTTATATGATCGATAGAACGACAATTACTATACTTATTACTCTTATTATTATCAATCTAACTCATATTATTAACCATATTATGCAGATATGATCGATCGCACGACATTTGCTATACCTGTTACTCTTATTATTATGCATCTAACTCATATTATTAGCCATATTATGCTTAAATGATCGATAGAACGACAATTACTATACGTATTACTCTTATTATTATCAATCTAACTCATATTACTAGCCATATTATGCTTATATGATCGATAGAACGACAATTACTATACTTATTACTCTTATTATTATGAATCTAACTCATATTGTTAACCATATTATGCAGATATGATCGATAGAACTACAATTACTATACTCATTACTCTTATTATTATTAATCTAACTGATATTATTAACAATATTATGCAGATATGATCGATCGCACGACATTTACTATACCTATTACTCTTATTATTATGAATCTAACTCATATTATTAACCATATTATGCTTATATGATCGATAGAACGAGAATTACTATACTCACTACTCTTAGTATTATCAACCTAACTCATATTATTAGCCATATTATGCTTATATGATCGATAGAACGACAATTACTCTACTTATTACTCTTACTATTATCAATCTAACTCATATTATTAACCATATTATGCTTATATGATCGATAGAACGACAATTACTATACTTATTACTCTTATTATTATCAATCTAACTCATATTATTAACCATATTATGCAGATATGATCGATCGCACGACATTTACTATACCTATTACTCTTATTATTATGAATCTAACTCATATTATTAACCATATTATGCAGATATGATCTATAGAACTACAATTACGATACTCATTACTCTTATTATTATCAATCTAACTCATATTATTAGCCATATTATGCTTATATGATCGATAGAACGACAATTACTATACTCATTACTCTTATTATTATCAATCTAACTCATATTATTAGCCATATTATGCTTATATAATCGACAGAACGACAATTACTATACTTATTACACTCACTATTATCAATCTAACTCATATTATTAACCATATTATGCAGATATGATCGATAGAACTACAATTACTATACTCATTACTCTTATTATTATTAATCTAACTGATATTATTAGCCATATTATGCTTATATGATCGATTGGACGACAATTCCTATACTTATTACTGCTATTATTATCAATCTAACGCATATTATTAGCCATATTATGCTTATATGATCGATAGAACGACAATTACTATACTTATTACTCTTATTATTATGAATCTAACTCATATTATTAACCATATTATGCAGATATGATCGATAGAACTACAATTACTATACTCATTACTCTTATTATTATTAATCTAACTGATATTATTAGCCATATTATGGTTATATGATCGATTGAACGACAATTACTATACTTATTACTCTTATTATCATCAATCTAACTCATATTATTAGCCATATTAAGCTTATGTGATCGATAGAACGACAAACACTATACTTATTACTCTTATTATTATCAATCTAACTCATATTATTAACCATATTATGCTAATATGATCGATAGAACTACAATTACTATACTCATTACTCTTATTATTATCAATCCAACTCATGTTATTACCCATATTATGCTTATATGATCGATAGAACGACAATCACTATACTTATTACTCTTATTATTATCAACCTAACTCATATTATTAGCCATATTATGCTTAAATGATCGATAGAACAACAATTACTATACTTATTACTCTTATTATTATCAACCTAACTCATATTATTAGCCATATTATGCTTATATGATCGATAGAACGACAATCACTATACTTATTACTCTTATTATTATCAACCTAACTCATATTATTAGCCATATTATGCTTATATTATCGATATAACGACAATCACTATACTTATTACTGTTATTATCATCAATCTAACTCATATTATTAGCCATATTATGCTTATATGATCGATAGAACGACAAATACTATACTTATTACTCTTATTATTATCAATCTAACTCATATTATTAACCATATTATGCTAATATGATCGATAGAACGACAATTACTATACTTATTACTCTTATTATTATCAACCTAACTCATATTATTAGCCATATTATGCTTAAATGATCGATAGAACAACAATTACTATACTTATTACTCTCATTATTATAAATCTAACTCATATTATTAGCCATATTATGCTTATATGATCGATAGAACGACAATTACTATACTTATTACTCTTATTATCATCAATCTAACTCATATTATTAGCCATATTATGCTTATATGATCGATAGAACGACAAATACTATACTTATTACTCTTATTATTATCAATCTAACTCATATTATTAACCATATTATGCAGATATGATCGATCGCACGACATTTGCTATACCTGTTACTCTTATTATTATGCATCTAACTCATATTATTAGCCATATTATGCTTATATGATCGATAGAACGACAATTACTGTACTTATTACTCTTATCATTATCGATCTAACTCATATTATTAGCCATATTATGCTTATATGATCGATAGAACGAGAATTACTATACTCACTTCTCATAGTATTATCAATCTAACTCATATTATTAGCCATATTATGCTTAAATGATCGATAGAACGACAATTACTATACTTATTACTCTTATTATTATAAATCTAACTCATATTATTAGCCATATTATGCTTATATGATCGATAGAACGACAATTACTATACTTATTACTCTTATTATTATGAATCTAACTCATATTATTAACCATATTATGCAGATATGATCGATAGAACTACAATTACTATACTCATTACTCTTATTATTATTAATCTAACTGATATTATTAGCCATATTATGGTTATATGATCGATTGAACGACAATTACTATACTTATTACTCTTATTATCATCAATCTAACTCATATTATTAGCCATATTAAGCTTATGTGATCGATAGAACGACAAACACTATACTTATTACTCTTATTATTATCAATCTAACTCATATTATTAACCATATTATGCTAATATGATCGATAGAACTACAATTACTATACTCATTACTCTTATTATTATCAATCCAACTCATGTTATTACCCATATTATGCTTATATGATCGATAGAACGACAATCACTATACTTATTACTCTTATTATTATCAACCTAACTCATATTATTAGCCATATTATGCTTATATTATCGATAGAACGACAATTACTATACTTATTACTGTTATTATTATCAATCTAACGCATATTATTAGCCATATTATGCTTATATGATCGACAGAACGACAATTACTATACTTATTACTCTTATTATTATCAACCTAACTCATATTATTAGCCATATTATGCTTAAATGATCGATAGAACAACAATTACTATACTTATTACTCTTATTATTATCAACCTAACTCATATTATTAGCCATATTATGCTTATATGATCGATAGAACGACAATCACTATACTTATTACTCTTATTATTATCAACCTAACTCATATTATTAGCCATATTATGCTTATATTATCGATATAACGACAATTACTATACTTATTACTGTTATTATCATCAATCTAACTCATATTATTAGCCATATTATGCTTATATGATCGATAGAACGACAAATACTATACTTATTACTCTTATTATTATCAATCTAACTCATATTATTAACCATATTATGCTAATATGATCGATAGAACGACAATTACTATACTTATTACTCTTATTATTATCAACCTAACACATATTATTAGCCATATTATGCTTAAATGATCGATAGAACAACAATTACTATACTTATTACTCTCATTATTATAAATCTAACTCATATTATTAGCCATATTATGCTTATATGATCGATAGAACGACAATTACTATACTTATTACTCTTATTATTATGAATCTAACTCATATTATTAACCATATTATGAAGATATGATCGATAGAACTACAATTACTATACTCATTACTCTTATTATTATTAATCTAACTGATATTATTAGCCATATTATGCTTATATGATCGATAGAACGACAATTACTATACTTATTACTCTTATTATCATCAATCTAACTCATATTATTAGCCATATTATGCTTATATGATCGATAGAACGACAATTACTGTACTTATTACTCTTATCATTATCGATCTAACTCATATTATTAGCCATATTATGCTTATATGATCGATAGAACGAGAATTACTATACTCACTTCTCATAGTATTATCAATCTAACTCATATTATTAGCCATATTATGCTTAAATGATCGATAGAACGACAATTACTATACTTATTACTCTTATTATTATCAATCTAACTCATATTATTAACCATATTATGCTAATATGATCGATAGAACTACAATTACTATACTCATTACTCTTATTATTATCAATCCAACTCATGTTATTACCCATATTATGCTTATATGATCGATAGAACGACAATCACTATACTTATTACTCTTATTATTATCAACCTAACTCATATTATTAGCCATATTATGCTTATATTATCGATATAACGACAATTACTATACTTATTACTGTTATTATCATCAATCTAACTCATATTATTAGCCATATTATGCTAATATGATCGATAGAACGACAATTACTATACTTATTACTCTTATTATTATCAACCTAACTCATATTATTAGCCATATTATGCTTAAATGATCGATAGAACAACAATTACTATACTTATTACTCTCATTATTATAAATCTAACTCATATTATTAGCCATATTATGCTTATATGATCGATAGAACGACAATTACTATACTTATTACTCTTATTATTATGAATCTAACTCATATTATTAACCATATTATGAAGATATGATCGATAGAACTACAATTACTATACTCATTACTCTTATTATTATTAATCTAACTGATATTATTAGCCATATTATGCTTATATGATCGATAGAACGACAATTACTATACTTATTACTGTTATTATTATCAATCTAACGCATATTATTAGCCATATTATGCTTATATGATCGACAGAACGACAATTACTATACTTATTACTCTTATTATTATCAACCTAACTCATATTATTAGCCATATTATGCTTAAATGATCGATAGAACAACAATTACTATACTTATTACTCTTATTATTATCAACCTAACTCATATTATTAGCCATATTATGCTTATATGATCGATAGAACGACAATCACTATACTTATTACTCTTATTATTATCAACCTAACTCATATTATTAGCCATATTATGCTTATATTATCGATATAACGACAATTACTATACTTATTACTGTTATTATCATCAATCTAACTCATATTATTAGCCATATTATGCTTATATGATCGATAGAACGACAAATACTATACTTATTACTCTTATTATTATCAATCTAACTCATATTATTAACCATATTATGCTAATATGATCGATAGAACGACAATTACTATACTTATTACTCTTATTATTATCAACCTAACACATATTATTAGCCATATTATGCTTAAATGATCGATAGAACAACAATTACTATACTTATTACTCTCATTATTATAAATCTAACTCATATTATTAGCCATATTATGCTTATATGATCGATAGAACGACAATTACTATACTTACTACTCTTATTATTATGAATCTAACTCATATTATTAACCATATTATGAAGATATGATCGATAGAACTACAATTACTATACTCATTACTCTTATTATTATTAATCTAACTGATATTATTAGCCATATTATGCTTATATGATCGATAGAACGACAATTACTATACTTATTACTCTTATTATCATCAATCTAACTCATATTATTAGCCATATTATGCTTATATGATCGATAGAACGACAAATACTATACTTATTACTCTTATTATTATCAATCTAACTCATATTATTAACCATATTATGCAAATTTGATCGATAGAACGACAATCACTCTACTTATTACTCTTATTATTATCAATCTAACTCATATTATTAGCCATATTATGCTTATATGATCGATAGAACGACAATTACTCTACTTATTACTCTTATTATTATCAATCTAACTCATATTATTAGCCATATTATGCTTATATGATCGATAGAACGACAATTACTCTACTTATTACTCTTATTATTATCAATCTAACTCATATTATTAACCATATTATGCTTATATGATCGATAGAACGACAATTACTATACTTATTACTCTTATTATTATCAATCTAACTCATATTATTAGCCATATTATGCTTATATGATCGATAGAACGACAATTACTGTACTTATTACTCTTATCATTATCGATCTAACTCATATTATTAGCCATATTATGCTTATATGATCGATAGAACGAGAATTACTATACTCACTTCTCATAGTATTATCAATCTAACTCATATTATTAGCCATATTATGCTTAAATGATCGATAGAACGACAATTACTATACTTATTACTCTTATTATTATCAATCTAACTCATATTATTAACCATATTATGCTAATATGATCGATAGAACTACAATTACTATACTCATTACTCTTATTATTATCAATCCAACTCATGTTATTACCCATATTATGCTTATATGATCCATAGAACGACAATCACTATACTTATTACTCTTATTATTATCAACCTAACTCATATTATTAGCCATATTATGCTTATATTATCGATAGAACGACAATTACTATACTTATTACTGTTATTATTATCAATCTAACGCATATTATTAGCCATATTATGCTTATATGATCGACAGAACGACAATTACTATACTTATTACTCTTATTATTATCAACCTAACTCATATTATTAGCCATATTATGCTTAAATGATCGATAGAACAACAATTACTATACTTATTACTCTTATTATTATCAACCTAACTCATATTATTAGCCATATTATGCTTATATGATCGATAGAACGACAATCACTATACTTATTACTCTTATTATTATCAACCTAACTCATATTATTAGCCATATTATGCTTATATTATCGATATAACGACAATTACTATACTTATTACTGTTATTATCATCAATCTAACTCATATTATTAGCCATATTATGCTTATATGATCGATAGAACGACAAATACTATACTTATTACTCTTATTATTATCAATCTAACTCATATTATTAACCATATTATGCTAATATGATCGATAGAACGACAATTACTATACTTATTACTCTTACTATTATCAACCTAACTCATATTATTAGCCATATTATGCTTAAATGATCGATAGAACAACAATTACTATACTTATTACTCTCATTATTATAAATCTAACTCATATTATTAGCCATATTATGCTTATATGATCAATAGAACGACAATTACTATACTTATTACTCTTATTATTATGAATCTAACTCATATTATTAACCATATTATGAAGATATGATCGATAGAACTACAATTACTATACTCATTACTCTTATTATTATTAATCTAACTGATATTATTAGCCATATTATGCTTATATGATCGATAGAACGACAATTACTATACTTATTACTCTTATTATCATCAATCTAACTCATATTATTAGCCATATTATGCTTATATGATCGATAGAACGACAAATACTATACTTATTACTCTTATTATTATCAATCTAACTCATATTATTAACCATATTATGCAAATTTGATCGATAGAACGACAATCACTCTACTTATTACTCTTATTATTATCAATCTAACTCATATTATTAGCCATATTATGCTTATATGATCGATAGAACGACAATTACTCTACTTATTACTCTTATTATTATCAATCTAACTCATATTATTAGCCATATTATGCTTATATGATCGATAGAACGACAATTACTGTACTTATTACTCTTATCATTATCGATCTAACTCATATTATTAGCCATATTATGCTTATATGATCGATAGAACGAGAATTACTATACTCACTTCTCATAGTATTATCAATCTAACTCATATTATTAGCCATATTATGCTTAAATGATCGATAGAACGACAATTACTATACTTATTACTCTTATTATTATCAATCTAACTCATATTATTAACCATATTATGCTAATATGATCGATAGAACTACAATTACTATACTCATTACTCTTATTATTATCAATCCAACTCATGTTATTACCCATATTATGCTTATATGATCCATAGAACGACAATCACTATACTTATTACTCTTATTATTATCAACCTAACTCATATTATTAGCCATATTATGCTTATATTATCGATAGAACGACAATTACTATACTTATTACTGTTATTATTATCAATCTAACGCATATTATTAGCCATATTATGCTTATATGATCGACAGAACGACAATTACTATACTTATTACTCTTATTATTATCAACCTAACTCATATTATTAGCCATATTATGCTTAAATGATCGATAGAACAACAATTACTATACTTATTACTCTTATTATTATCAACCTAACTCATATTATTAGCCATATTATGCTTATATGATCGATAGAACGACAATCACTATACTTATTACTCTTATTATTATCAACCTAACTCATATTATTAGCCATATTATGCTTATATTATCGATATAACGACAATTACTATACTTATTACTGTTATTATCATCAATCTAACTCATATTATTAGCCATATTATGCTTATATGATCGATAGAACGACAAATACTATACTTATTACTCTTATTATTATCAATCTAACTCATATTATTAACCATATTATGCTAATATGATCGATAGAACGACAATTACTATACTTATTACTCTTACTATTATCAACCTAACTCATATTATTAGCCATATTATGCTTAAATGATCGATAGAACAACAATTACTATACTTATTACTCTCATTATTATAAATCTAACTCATATTATTAGCCATATTATGCTTATATGATCAATAGAACGACAATTACTATACTTATTACTCTTATTATTATGAATCTAACTCATATTATTAACCATATTATGAAGATATGATCGATAGAACTACAATTACTATACTCATTACTCTTATTATTATTAATCTAACTGATATTATTAGCCATATTATGCTTATATGATCGATAGAACGACAATTACTATACTTATTACTCTTATTATCATCAATCTAACTCATATTATTAGCCATATTATGCTTATATGATCGATAGAACGACAAATACTATACTTATTACTCTTATTATTATCAATCTAACTCATATTATTAACCATATTATGCAAATTTGATCGATAGAACGACAATCACTCTACTTATTACTCTTATTATTATCAATCTAACTCATATTATTAGCCATATTATGCTTATATGATCGATAGAACGACAATTACTCTACTTATTACTCTTATTATTATCAATCTAACTCATATTATTAGCCATATTATGCTTATATGATCGATAGAACGACAATTACTCTACTTATTACTCTTATTATTATCAATCTAACTCATATTATTAACCATATTATGCTTATATGATCGATAGAACGACAATTACTATACTTATTACTCTTATTATTATCAATCTAACTCATACTATTAACCATATTATGCAGATATGATCGATCGCACGACATTTGCTATACCTGTTACTCTTATTATTATGCATCTAACTCATATTATTAGCCATATTATGCTTAAATGATCGATAGAACGACAATTACTATACGTATTACTCTTATTATTATCAATCTAACTCATATTACTAGCCATATTATGCTTATATGATCGATAGAACGACAATTACTATACTTATTACTCTTATTATTATGAATCTAACTCATATTGTTAACCATATTATGCAGATATGATCGATAGAACTACAATTACTATACTCATTACTCTTATTATTATTAATCTAACTGATATTATTAACAATATTATGCAGATATGATCGATCGCACGACATTTACTATACCTATTACTCTTATTATTATGAATCTAACTCATATTATTAACCATATTATGCTTATATGATCGATAGAACGAGAATTACTATACTCACTACTCTTAGTATTATCAACCTAACTCATATTATTAGCCATATTATGCTTATATGATCGATAGAACGACAATTACTCTACTTATTACTCTTACTATTATCAATCTAACTCATATTATTAACCATATTATGCTTATATGATCGATAGAACGACAATTACTATACTTATTACTCTTATTATTATCAATCTAACTCATATTATTAACCATATTATGCAGATATGATCGATCGCACGACATTTACTATACCTATTACTCTTATTATTATGAATCTAACTCATATTATTAACCATATTATGCAGATATGATCTATAGAACTACAATTACGATACTCATTACTCTTATTATTATCAATCTAACTCATATTATTAGCCATATTATGCTTATATGATCGATAGAACGACAATTACTATACTCATTACTCTTATTATTATCAATCTAACTCATATTATTAGCCATATTATGCTTATATAATCGACAGAACGACAATTACTATACTTATTACACTCACTATTATCAATCTAACTCATATTATTAACCATATTATGCAGATATGATCGATAGAACTACAATTACTATACTCATTACTCTTATTATTATTAATCTAACTGATATTATTAGCCATATTATGCTTATATGATCGATTGGACGACAATTCCTATACTTATTACTGCTATTATTATCAATCTAACGCATATTATTAGCCATATTATGCTTATATGATCGACAGAACGACAATTACTATACTTATTACACTCACTGTTATCAATCAAACTCATATTATTAACCATATTATGCAAATTTGATCGATAGAACGACAATCACTCTACTTATTACTCTTATTATTATCAACCTAACTCATATTATTAGCCATATTATGCTTATATGATCGATAGAACGACAATCACTATACTTATTACTCTCATTATTATAAATCTAACTCATATTATTAGCCATATTATGCTTATATGATCGATAGAACGACAAATACTTTTCTTTTACTCTTATTATTATCAATCTAACTCATATTATTAACCATATTATGCAAATTTGATCGATAGAACGACAATCACTCTACTTATTACTCTTATTATTATCAACCTAACTCATATTATTCGCCATATTATGCTTATATGATCGATAGAACGACAATCACTATACTTATTACTCTTATTATTATCAACCTAACTCATATTATTAGCCATATTATGCTTATATTATCGATATAACGACAATTACTATACTTATTACTGTTATTATTATCAATCTAACTCATATTATTAGCCATATTATGCTTATATGATCGATAGAACGACAAATACTTTACTTATTACTCTTATTATTATCAATCTAACTCATATTATTAACCATATTATGCAGATATGATCGATCGCACGACATTTACTATACCTATTACTCTTATTATTATGAATCTAACTCATATTATTAACCATATTATGCAGATATGATCTATAGAACTACAATTACTATACTCATTACTCTTATTATTATCAATCTAACTCATATTATTAGCCATATTATGCTTATATGATCGATAGAACGACAAGTACTATACTCACTACTCTTATTATTATCAATCTAACTCATATTATTAGCCATATTATGCTTATATGATCGACAGAACGACAATTACTATACTTATTACACTCACTATTATCAATCTAACTCATGTTATTAACCATATTATACAGTTATGATCGATAGAACGACAATTACTATACTTATTACTCTTATTATTATCAATCTAACTCATATTATTAGCCATATTATGCTTATATGAGCAATAGAACTACAATTACTATACTTATTACTCTTATTATTATCAATCTAACTCATATTATTGACCATATTATGCAGATATGATCGATAGATCTACAATTACTATACTCATTACTCTTATTATTATGAATCTAACTCATATTATTAGCCATATTATGCTTAAATGATCGATAGAACGACAATTACTATACTTATTACTCTTATTATTATCAATCTAACTCATATTATTAGCCATATTATGCTTATATGAGCAATAGAACTACAATTACTATACGTATTACTCTTATTATTATCAATCTAACTCATATTATTAACCATATTATGCAGATATGATCGATCGCACGACATTTGCTATACCTATTACTCTTATTATTATGAATCTAACTCATATTATTAACCATATTATGCAGATATGATCTATAGAACTACAATTACTATACTCATTACTCTTATTATTATCAATCTAACTCATATTATTAGCCATATTATGCTTATATGATCGATAGAACTACAATTACTGTACTCATTACTCTTATTATTATCAATCTAACTCATATTATTAGCCATATTATGCTTAAATGATCGATAGAACGACAATTACTATACTTATTACTCTTATTTTTATCAATCTAACTCATATTATTAGCCATATTATGCTTATATGAGCAATAGAACTACAATTACTATACGTATTACTCTTATTACTATCAATCTAACTCATATTATTAACCATATTATGCAGATATGATCGATCGCACGACATTTGCTATACCTATTACTCTTATTATTATGAATCGAACTCATATTATTAACCATATTATGCAGATATGATCTATAGAACTACAATTACTATACTCATTACTCTTATTATTATCAATCTAACTCATATTATTAGCCATATTATGCTTATATGATCGATAGAACGAGAATTACTATACTCACTACTCTTAGTATTATCAATCTAACTCATATTATTAGCCATATTATGCTTATAATATCGATAGAACGACAATTGCTATACTTATTACTGTTATTATTATCAATCTAACTCATATTATTAGCCATATTATGCTTAAATGATCGATAGAACTACAATTACTATACTCATTACTCTTATTATTATCAATCTAACTCATATTATTAGCCATATTATGCTTATATGATCGATAGAACGAGAATTACTATACTCACTACTCTTAGTATTATCAATCTAACTCATATTATTAGCCATATTATGCTTATATGATCGATAGAACGACAATTACTATACTTATTACTCTTATTATTATCAATCTAACTTATATTATTAGCCATATTATGCTTATATGATCGATAGAACGACAATTACTATACTTATTACTCTTATTGTTATCAATCTAACTCATATTATTAACCATATTATGCAGATATGATCGATCGCACGACATTTACTATACCTATTACTCTTATTATTATGAATCTAACTCATATTATTAACCATATTATGCTTATATGATCGATAGAACGAGAATTACTATACTCACTACTCTTAGTATTATCAACCTAACTCATATTATTAGCCATATTATGCTTATATGATCGATAGAACGACAATCACTATACTTATTACTCTCATTATTATAAATCTAACTCATATTATTAGCCATATTATGCTTATATGATCGATAGAACGACAATTACTATACTTATTACTCTTATTATTATGAATCTAACTCATATTATTAACCATACTATGCAGATATGATCGATAGAACGACAAATACTTTACTTATTACTCTTATTATTATCAATCTAACTCATATTATTAACCATATTATGCAAATTTGATCGATAGAACGACAATCACTCTACTTATTACTCTTATTATTATCAACCTAACTCATATTATTCGCCATATTATGCTTATATGATCGATAGAACGACAATCACTATACTTATTACTCTTATTATTATCAACCTAACTCATATTATTAGCCATATTATGCTGATATTATCGATATAACGACAATTACTATACTTATTACTGTTATTATTATCAATCTAACTCATATTATTAGCCATATTATGCTTATATGAACGACAGAACCACAATTACTGTACTTATTACACTTATCATTATCAATCTAAGTCATATTATTAGCCATATTATGCTTATATGATCGATAGAACGACAATTACTATACTTATTACTCTTATTATTATCAACCTAACTCATATTATTAGCCATATTATGCTTATATGATCGATAGAGCGACAATCACTATACTTATTGCTCTTATTATTATCAACCTAACTCATATTATTTGCCATATTATGCTTATATTATCGATATAACGACAATTACTATACTTATTACTCTTATTATTATCAATCTAACTCATATTATTAACCATATTATGCTTATATGATCGATAGAACGACAATTACTATACTTATTACTCTTATTATTATCAATCTAACTCATATTATTGACCATATTATGCAGATATGATCGATAGAACTACAATTACTATACTCATTACTCTTATTATTATCAATCTAACTCATATTATTAGCCATATTATGCTTAAATGATCGATAGAACGACAATTACTATACTTATTACTCTTATTATTATCAATCTAACTCATATTATTAGCCATATTATGCTTATATGAGCAATAGAACTACAATTACTATACGTATTACTCTTATTATTATCAATCTAACTCATATTATTAACCATATTATGCAGATATGATCGATCGCACGACATTTGCTATACCTATTACTCTTATTATTATGAATCTAACTCATATTATTAACCATATTATGCAGATATGATCTATAGAACTACAATTACTATACTCATTACTCTTATTATTATCAATCTAACTCATATTATTAGCCATATTATGCTTATATGATCGATAGAACTACAATTACTGTACTCATTACTCTTATTATTATCAATCTAACTCATATTATTAGCCATATTATGCTTAAATGATCGATAGAACGACAATTACTATACTTATTACTCTTATTTTTATCAATCTAACTCATATTATTAACCATATTATGCAGATATGATCGATCGCACGACATTTACTATACCTATTACTCTTATTATTATGAATCTAACTCATATTATTAACCATATTATGCTTATATGATCGATAGAACGAGAATTACTATACTCACTACTCTTAGTATTATCAACCTAACTCATATTATTAGCCATATTATGCTTATATGATCGATAGAACGACAATCACTATACTTATTACTCTCATTATTATAAATCTAACTCATATTATTAGCCATATTATGCTTATATGATCGATAGAACGACAATTACTATACTTATTACTCTTATTATCATCAATCTAACTCATATTATTAGCCATATTATGCTTATATGATCGATAGAACGACAAATACTTTACTTATTACTCTTATTATTATCAATCTAACTCATATTATTAACCATATTATGCAAATTTGATCGATAGAACGACAATCACTCTACTTATTACTCTTATTATTATCAACCTAACTCATATTATTCGCCATATTATGCTTATATGATCGATAGAACGACAATCA
Organism: Megachile rotundata; assembly: GCF_050947335.1. Lineage (NCBI taxonomy): Eukaryota > Metazoa > Arthropoda > Insecta > Hymenoptera > Megachilidae > Megachile > Megachile rotundata. The sequence continues at coordinate 19,716 of NW_027473663.1, forward strand.
CTATACTTATTACTCTTATTATTATCAACCTAACTCATATTATTAGCCATATTATGCTTATATTATCGATATAACGACAATTACTATACTTATTACTGTTATTATTATCAATCTAACTCATATTATTAGCCATATTATGCTTATATGAACGACAGAACCACAATTACTGTACTTATTACACTTATCATTATCAATCTAAGTCATATTATTAGCCATATTATGCTTATATGATCGATAGAACTACAATTACTATACTCATTACTCTTATTATTATCAATCTAACTCATATTATTAGCCATATTATGCTTAAATGATCGATCGAACGACAATTACTATACTTATTACTCTTATTATTATCAATCTAACTCATATTATTAGCCATATTATGCTTATATGAGCAATAGAACTACAATTACTATACGTATTACTCTTATTATTATCAATCTAACTCATATTATTGACCATATTATGCAGATATGATCGATAGAACTACAATTACTATACTCATTACTCTTATTATTATGAATCTAACTCATATTATTAGCCATATTATGCTTAAATGATCGATATAACGACAATTACTATACTTATTACTCTTATTATTATCAATCTAACTCATATTATTAGCCATATTATGCTTATATGAACGACAGAACCACAATTACTGTACTTATTACACTTATCATTATCAATCTAAGTCATATTATTAGCCATATTATGCTTATATGATCGATAGAACGACAATTACTATACTTATTACTCTTATTATTATCAACCTAACTCATATTATTAGCCATATTATGCTTATATGATCGATTGAACGACAATTACTATACTTATTACTCTTATTATCATCAATCTAACTCATATTATTAGCCATATTAAGCTTATGTGATCGATAGAACGACAAATACTATACTTATTACTCTTATTATTATCAATCTAACTCATATTATTAACCATATTATGCTAATATGATCGATAGAACTACAATTACTATACTCATTACTCTTATTATTATCAATCCAACTCATGTTATTACCCATATTATGCTTATATGATCGATAGAACGACAATCACTATACTTATTACTCTTATTATTATCAACCTAACTCATATTATTAGCCATATTATGCTTATATTATCGATAGAACGACAATTACTATACTTATTACTGTTATTATTATCAATCTAACGCACATTATTAGCCATATTATGCTTATATGATCGACAGAACGACAATTACTATACTTATTACACTCACTGTTATCAATCAAACTCATATTATTAACCATAATATGCAAATTTGATCGATAGAACGACAATCACTCTACTTATTACTCTTATTATTATCTACCTAACCCATATTATTAGCCATATTATGCTTATATGATCGATAGAACGACAATCACTATACTTATTACTCTCATTATTATAAATCTAACTCATATTATTAGCCATATTATGCTTATATTATCGATAGAACGACAATTACTATACTTATTACTGTTATTATTATCAATCTAACTCATATTATTAGCCATATTATGCTTAAATTTCGATAGAACGACAATTACTATACTTATTACACTCACTGTTATCAATCTAACTCATATTATTAACCATATTATGCAAATTTGATCGATAGAACGACAATCACTATACTTATTACTCTTATTGTTATCAACCTAACTCATATTATTAGCCATATTATGCTTAAATGATCGATAGAACAACAATTACTATACTTATTACTCTCATTATTATAAATCTAACTCATATTATTAGCCATATTATGCTTATATGATCGATAGAACGACAATTACTATACTTATTACTCTTATTATTATGAATCTAACTCATATTATTAACCATATTATGCAGATATGATCGATAGAACTACAATTACTATACTCATTACTCTTATTATTATTAATCTAACTGATATTATTAGCCATATTATGCTTATATGATCGATAGAACGACAATTACTATACTTATTACTCTTATTATCATCAATCTAACTCATATTATTAGCCATATTATGCTTATATGATCGATAGAACGACAAATACTTTACTTATTACTCTTATTATTATCAATCTAACTCATATTATTAACCATATTATGCAAATTTGATCGATAGAACGACAATCACTCTACTTATTACTCTTATTATTATCAACCTAACTCATATTATTCGCCATATTATGCTTATATGATCGATAGAACGACAATCACTATACTTATTACTCTTATTATTATCAACCTAACTCATATTATTAGCCATATTATGCTTATATTATCGATATAACGACAATTACTATACTTATTACTGTTATTATTATCAATCTAACTCATATTATTAGCCATATTATGCTTATATGAACGACAGAACCACAATTACTGTACTTATTACACTTATCATTATCAATCTAAGTCATATTATTAGCCATATTATGCTTATATGATCGATAGAACGACAATTACTATACTTATTACTCTTATTATTATCAACTTAACTCATATTATTAGCCATATTATGCTTATATGATCGATAGAGCGACAATCACTATACTTATTACTCTTATTATTATCAACCTAACTCATATTATTAGCCATATTATGCTTATATTATCGATATAACGACAATTACTATACTTATTACTGTTATTATTATCAATCTAACTCATATTATTAGCCATATTATGCTTATATGATCGAAAGAACGACAATTACTGTACTAATTACTCTTATCATTATCAATCTAAGTCATATTATTAGCCATATTATGCTTATATGATCGATAGAACGACAAATACTATACTTATTACTCTTATTATTATCAATCGAATTCATATTATTATCCATATTATGCTAATATGATCGATAGAACGACAATTACTATACTTATTACTCTTATTATTATCAATCTAACTCATATTATTAACCATATTATGCTTATAGGATCGATAGAACGACAATTACTATACTTATTACTCTTATTATTATCAATCTAACTCATATTATTAACCATATTATGCAGATATGATCGATCGCACGACATTTACTATACCTATTACTCTTATTATTATGAATCTAACTCATATTATTAACCATATTATGCTTATATGATCGATAGAACGAGAATTACTATACTCACTACTCTTAGTATTATCAACCTAACTCATATTATTAGCCATATTATGCTTATATTATCGATAGAACGACAATTACTATACTTATTACTGTTATTATTATCAATCTAACCCGTATTATTAGACATATTATGCTTAAATGATTGATAGAACTACAATTACTATACTCATTACTCTTATTATTATTAATCTAACTGATATTATTAGCCATATTATGCTTATATGATCGATTGAACGACAATTACTATACTTATTACTCTTATTATCATCAATCTAACTCATATTATAAGCCATATTATGCTTATATGATCGATAGAACGACAATTACTATACTTATTACTCTTATTATCATCAATCTAACTCATATTATTAGCTATATTATGCTTATATGATCGACAGAACGACAATTACTATACTTATTACACTCACTATTATCAATCTAACTCATGTTATTAACCATATTATACAGTTATGATCGATAGAACGACAATTACTATACTTATTACTCTTATTATTATCAATCTAACTCATATTATTAGCCATATTATGCTTATATGAGCAATAGAACTACAATTACTATACTTATTACTCTTATTATTATCAATCTAACTCATATTATTGACCATATTATGCAGATATGATCGATAGAACTACAATTACTATACTCATTACTCTTATTATTATCAATCTAACTCATATTATTAGCCATATTATGCTTAAATGATCGATAGAACGACAATTACTATACTTATTACTCTTATTATTATCAATCTAACTCATATTATTAGCCATATTATGCTTATATGAGCAATAGAACTACAATTACTATACGTATTACTCTTATTATTATCAATCTAACTCATATTATTAACCATATTATGCAGATATGATCGATCGCACGACATTTGCTATACCTATTACTCTTATTATTATGAATCTAACTCATATTATTAACCATATTATGCAGATATGATCTATAGAACTACAATTACTATACTCATTACTCTTATTATTATCAATCTAACTCATATTATTAGCCATATTATGCTTATATGATCGATAGAACTACAATTACTGTACTCATTACTCTTATTATTATCAATCTAACTCATATTATTAGCCATATTATGCTTAAATGATCGATAGAACGACAATTACTATACTTATTACTCTTATTTTTATCAATCTAACTCATATTATTAGCCATATTATGCTTATATGAGCAATAGAACTACAATTACTATACGTATTACTCTTATTACTATCAATCTAACTCATATTATTAACCATATTATGCAGATATGATCGATCGCACGACATTTGCTATACCTATTACTCTTATTATTATGAATCGAACTCATATTATTAACCATATTATGCAGATATGATCTATAGAACTACAATTACTATACTCATTACTCTTATTATTATCAATCTAACTCATATTATTAGCCATATTATGCTTATATGATCGATAGAACGAGAATTACTATACTCACTACTCTTAGTATTATCAATCTAACTCATATTATTAGCCATATTATGCTTATAATATCGATAGAACGACAACTGCTATACTTATTACTGTTATTATTATCAATCTAACTCATATTATTAGCCATATTATGCTTAAATGATCGATAGAACTACAATTACTATACGCATTACTCTTATTATTATCAATCTAACTCATATTATTAGCCATATTATGCTTATATGATCGATAGAACGAGAATTACTATACTCACTACTCTTAGTATTATCAATCTAACTCATATTATTAGCCATATTATGCTTATATGATCGATAGAACGACAATTACTATACTCATTACTCTTATTATTATCAATCTAACTTATATTATTAGCCATATTATGCTTATATGATCGATAGAACGACAATTACTATACTTATTACTCTTATTGTTATCAATCTAACTCATATTATTAACCATATTATGCAGATATGATCGATCGCACGACATTTACTATACCTATTACTCTTATTATTATGAATCTAACTCATATTATTAACCATATTATGCTTATATGATCGATAGAACGAGAATTACTATACTCACTACTCTTAGTATTATCAACCTAACTCATATTATTAGCCATATTATGCTTATATTATCGATAGAACGACAATTACTATACTTATTACTGTTATTATTATCAATCTAACTCGTATTATTAGACATATTATGCTTAAATGATTGATAGAACGACAATTACTATACTTATTACTCTTATTATTATCAATCTAACTCATATTATTAACCATATTATGCAGACATGATCGATAGAACTACAATTACTATACTCATTACTCTTATTATTATTAATCTAACTGATATTATTAGCCATATTATGCTTATATGATCGATTGAACGACAATTACTATACTTATTACTCTTATTATCATCAATCTAACTCATATTATTAGCCATATTAAGCTTATGTGATCGATAGAACGACAAATACTATACTTATTACTCTTATTATTATAAATCTAACTCATATTATTAGCCATATTATGCTTATATGATCGATAGAACGACAATTACTATACTTATTACTCTTATTATTATGAATCTAACTCATATTATTAACCATATTATGCAGATATGATCGATAGAACTACAATTACTATACTCATTACTCTTATTATTATTAATCTAACTGATATTATTAGCCATATTATGCTTAAATGATCGATAGAACGACAATTACTATACTTATTACTCTTATTATTATCAATCTAACTCATATTATTAGCCATATTATGCTTATATGAGCAATAGAACTACAATTACTATACGTATTACTCTTATTATTATCAATCTAACTCATATTATTAACCATATTATGCAGATATGATCGATCGCACGACATTTGCTATACCTATTACTCTTATTATTATGAATCTAACTCATATTATTAACCATATTATGCAGATATGATCTATAGAACTACAATTACTATACTCATTACTCTTATTATTATCAATCTAACTCATATTATTAGCCATATTATGCTTATATGATCGATAGAACTACAATTACTGTACTCATTACTCTTATTATTATCAATCTAACTCATATTATTAGCCATATTATGCTTAAATGATCGATAGAACGACAATTACTATACTTATTACTCTTATTTTTATCAATCTAACTCATATTATTAGCCATATTATGCTTATATGAGCAATAGAACTACAATTACTATACGTATTACTCTTATTACTATCAATCTAACTCATATTATTAACCATATTATGCAGATATGATCGATCGCACGACATTTGCTATACCTATTACTCTTATTATTATGAATCGAACTCATATTATTAACCATATTATGCAGATATGATCTATAGAACTACAATTACTATACTCATTACTCTTATTATTATCAATCTAACTCATATTATTAGCCATATTATGCTTATATGATCGATAGAACGAGAATTACTATACTCACTACTCTTAGTATTATCAATCTAACTCATATTATTAGCCATATTATGCTTATAATATCGATAGAACGACAACTGCTATACTTATTACTGTTATTATTATCAATCTAACTCATATTATTAGCCATATTATGCTTAAATGATCGATAGAACTACAATTACTATACGCATTACTCTTATTATTATCAATCTAACTCATATTATTAGCCATATTATGCTTATATGATCGATAGAACGAGAATTACTATACTCACTACTCTTAGTATTATCAATCTAACTCATATTATTAGCCATATTATGCTTATATGATCGATAGAACGACAATTACTATACTCATTACTCTTATTATTATCAATCTAACTTATATTATTAGCCATATTATGCTTATATGATCGATAGAACGACAATTACTATACTTATTACTCTTATTGTTATCAATCTAACTCATATTATTAACCATATTATGCAGATATGATCGATCGCACGACATTTACTATACCTATTACTCTTATTATTATGAATCTAACTCATATTATTAACCATATTATGCTTATATGATCGATAGAACGAGAATTACTATACTCACTACTCTTAGTATTATCAACCTAACTCATATTATTAGCCATATTATGCTTATATTATCGATAGAACGACAATTACTATACTTATTACTGTTATTATTATCAATCTAACTCGTATTATTAGACATATTATGCTTAAATGATTGATAGAACGACAATTACTATACTTATTACTCTTATTATTATCAATCTAACTCATATTATTAACCATATTATGCAGACATGATCGATAGAACTACAATTACTATACTCATTACTCTTATTATTATTAATCTAACTGATATTATTAGCCATATTATGCTTATATGATCGATTGAACGACAATTACTATACTTATTACTCTTATTATCATCAATCTAACTCATATTATTAGCCATATTAAGCTTATGTGATCGATAGAACGACAAATACTATACTTATTACTCTTATTATTATCAATCTAACTCATATTATTAACCATATTATGCTAATATGATCGATAGAACTACAATTACTATACTCATTACTCTTATTATTATCAATCCAGCTCATGTTATTACCCATATTATGCTTATATGATCGATAGAACGACAATCACTATACTTATTACTCTTATTATTATCAACCTAACTCATATTATTAGCCATATTATGCTTATATTATCGATAGAACGACAATTACTATACTTATTACTGTTATTATTATCAATCTAACGCACATTATTAGCCATATTATGCTTATATGATCGACAGAACGACAATTACTATACTTATTACACTCACTGTTATCAATCAAACTCATATTATTAACCATAATATGCAAATTTGATCGATAGAACGACAATCACTCTACTTATTACTCTTATTATTATCAACCTAACCCATATTATTAGCCATATTATGCTTATATGATCGATAGAACGACAATCACTATACTTATTACTCTCATTATTATAAATCTAACTCATATTATTAGCCATATTATGCTTATATTATCGATAGAACGACAATTACTATACTTATTACTGTTATTATTATCAATCTAACTCATATTATTAGCCATATTATGCTTAAATTTCGATAGAACGACAATTACTATACTTATTACACTCACTGTTATCAATCTAACTCATATTATTAACCATATTATGCAAATTTGATCGATAGAACGACAATCACTATACTTATTACTCTTATTGTTATCAACCTAACTCATATTATTAGCCATATTATGCTTAAATGATCGATAGAACAACAATTACTATACTTATTACTCTCATTATTATAAATCTAACTCATATTATTAGCCATATTATGCTTATATGATCGATAGAACGACAATTACTATACTTATTACTCTTATTATTATGAATCTAACTCATATTATTAACCATATTATGCAGATATGATCGATAGAACTACAATTACTATACTCATTACTCTTATTATTATTAATCTAACTGATATTATTAGCCATATTATGCTTATATGATCGATAGAACGACAATTACTATACTTATTACTCTTATTATCATCAATCTAACTCATATTATTAGCCATATTATGCTTAAATGATCGATAGAACGACAATTACTATACTTATTACTCTTATTTTTATCAATCTAACTCATATTATTAGCCATATTATGCTTATATGAGCAATAGAACTACAATTACTATACGTATTACTCTTATTACTATCAATCTAACTCATATTATTAACCATATTATGCAGATATGATCGATCGCACGACATTTGCTATACCTATTACTCTTATTATTATGAATCGAACTCATATTATTAACCATATTATGCAGATATGATCTATAGAACTACAATTACTATACTCATTACTCTTATTATTATCAATCTAACTCATATTATTAGCCATATTATGCTTATATGATCGATAGAACGAGAATTACTATACTCACTACTCTTAGTATTATCAATCTAACTCATATTATTAGCCATATTATGCTTATAATATCGATAGAACGACAACTGCTATACTTATTACTGTTATTATTATCAATCTAACTCATATTATTAGCCATATTATGCTTAAATGATCGATAGAACTACAATTACTATACGCATTACTCTTATTATTATCAATCTAACTCATATTATTAGCCATATTATGCTTATATGATCGATAGAACGAGAATTACTATACTCACTACTCTTAGTATTATCAATCTAACTCATATTATTAGCCATATTATGCTTATATGATCGATAGAACGACAATTACTATACTCATTACTCTTATTATTATCAATCTAACTTATATTATTAGCCATATTATGCTTATATGATCGATAGAACGACAATTACTATACTTATTACTCTTATTGTTATCAATCTAACTCATATTATTAACCATATTATGCAGATATGATCGATCGCACGACATTTACTATACCTATTACTCTTATTATTATGAATCTAACTCATATTATTAACCATATTATGCTTATATGATCGATAGAACGAGAATTACTATACTCACTACTCTTAGTATTATCAACCTAACTCATATTATTAGCCATATTATGCTTATATTATCGATAGAACGACAATTACTATACTTATTACTGTTATTATTATCAATCTAACTCGTATTATTAGACATATTATGCTTAAATGATTGATAGAACGACAATTACTATACTTATTACTCTTATTATTATCAATCTAACTCATATTATTAACCATATTATGCAGACATGATCGATAGAACTACAATTACTATACTCATTACTCTTATTATTATTAATCTAACTGATATTATTAGCCATATTATGCTTATATGATCGATTGAACGACAATTACTATACTTATTACTCTTATTATCATCAATCTAACTCATATTATTAGCCATATTAAGCTTATGTGATCGATAGAACGACAAATACTATACTTATTACTCTTATTATTATCAATCTAACTCATATTATTAACCATATTATGCTAATATGATCGATAGAACTACAATTACTATACTCATTACTCTTATTATTATCAATCCAGCTCATGTTATTACCCATATTATGCTTATATGATCGATAGAACGACAATCACTATACTTATTACTCTTATTATTATCAACCTAACTCATATTATTAGCCATATTATGCTTATATTATCGATAGAACGACAATTACTATACTTATTACTGTTATTATTATCAATCTAACGCACATTATTAGCCATATTATGCTTATATGATCGACAGAACGACAATTACTATACTTATTACACTCACTGTTATCAATCAAACTCATATTATTAACCATAATATGCAAATTTGATCGATAGAACGACAATCACTCTACTTATTACTCTTATTATTATCAACCTAACCCATATTATTAGCCATATTATGCTTATATGATCGATAGAACGACAATCACTATACTTATTACTCTCATTATTATAAATCTAACTCATATTATTAGCCATATTATGCTTATATTATCGATAGAACGACAATTACTATACTTATTACTGTTATTATTATCAATCTAACTCATATTATTAGCCATATTATGCTTAAATTTCGATAGAACGACAATTACTATACTTATTACACTCACTGTTATCAATCTAACTCATATTATTAACCATATTATGCAAATTTGATCGATAGAACGACAATCACTATACTTATTACTCTTATTGTTATCAACCTAACTCATATTATTAGCCATATTATGCTTAAATGATCGATAGAACAACAATTACTATACTTATTACTCTCATTATTATAAATCTAACTCATATTATTAGCCATATTATGCTTATATGATCGATAGAACGACAATTACTATACTTATTACTCTTATTATTATGAATCTAACTCATATTATTAACCATATTATGCAGATATGATCGATAGAACTACAATTACTATACTCATTACTCTTATTATTATTAATCTAACTGATATTATTAGCCATATTATGCTTATATGATCGATAGAACGACAATTACTATACTTATTACTCTTATTATCATCAATCTAACTCATATTATTAGCCATATTATGCTTATATGAACGACAGAACCACAATTACTGTACTTATTACACTTATCATTATCAATCTAAGTCATATTATTAGCCATATTATGCTTATATGATCGATAGAACGACAATTACTATACTTATTACTCTTATTATTATCAACTTAACTCATATTATTAGCCATATTATGCTTATATGATCGATAGAGCGACAATCACTATACTTATTACTCTTATTATTATCAACCTAACTCATATTATTAGCCATATTATGCTTATATTATCGATATAACGACAATTACTATACTTATTACTGTTATTATTATCAATCTAACTCATATTATTAGCCATATTATGCTTATATGATCGACAGAACGACAATTACTGTACTAATTACTCTTATCATTATCAATCTAAGTCATATTATTAGCCATATTATGCTTATATGATCGATAGAACGACAAATACTATACTTATTACTCTTATTATTATCAATCGAATTCATATTATTATCCATATTATGCTAATATGATCGATAGAACGACAATTACTATACTTATTACTCTTATTATTATCAATCTAACTCATATTATTAACCATATTATGCTTATATGATCGATAGAACGACAAATACTATACTTATTACTCTTATTATTATCAATCGAATTCATATTATTATCCATATTATGCTAATATGATCGATAGAACGACAATTACTATACTTATTACTCTTATTATTATCAATCTAACTCATATTATTAACCATATTATGCTTATATGATCGATAGAACGACAATTACTATACTTATTACTCTTATTATTATCAATCTAACTCATATTATTAACCATATTATGCAGATATGATCGATCGCACGACATTTACTATACCTATTACTCTTATTATTATGAATCTAACTCATATTATTAACCATATTATGCTTATATGATCGATAGAACGAGAATTACTATACTCACTACTCTTAGTATTATCAACCTAACTCATATTATTAGCCATATTATGCTTATATGATCGATAGAACGACAAATACTATACTTATTACTCTTATTATTATCAATCGAATTCATATTATTATCCATATTATGCTAATATGATCGATAGAACGACAATTACTATACTTATTACTCTTATTATTATCAATCTAACTCATATTATTAACCATATTATGCTTATATGATCGATAGAACGACAATTACTATACTTATTACTCTTATTATTATCAATCTAACTCATATTATTGACCATATTATGCAGATATGATCGATAGAACTACAATTACTATACTCATTACTCTTATTATTATCAATCTAACTCATATTATTAGCCATATTATGCTTAAATGATCGATAGAACGACAATTACTATACTTATTACTCTTATTATTATCAATCTAACTCATATTATTAGCCATATTATGCTTATATGAGCAATAGAACTACAATTACTATACGTATTACTCTTATTATTATCAATCTAACTCATATTATTAACCATATTATGCAGATATGATCGATCGCACGACATTTGCTATACCTATTACTCTTATTATTATGAATCTAACTCATATTATTAACCATATTATGCAGATATGATCTATAGAACTACAATTACTATACTCATTACTCTTATTATTATCAATCTAACTCATATTATTAGCCATATTATGCTTATATGATCGACAGAACTACAATTACTGTACTCATTACTCTTATTATTATCAATCTAACTCATATTATTAGCCATATTATGCTTAAATGATCGATAGAACGACAATTACTATACTTATTACTCTTATTTTTATCAATCTAACTCATATTATTAGCCATATTATGCTTATATGAGCAATAGAACTACAATTACTATACGTATTACTCTTATTACTATCAATCTAACTCATATTATTAACCATATTATGCAGATATGATCGATCGCACGACATTTGCTATACCTATTACTCTTATTATTATGAATCGAACTCATATTATTAACCATATTATGCAGATATGATCTATAGAACTACAATTACTATACTCATTACTCTTATTATTATCAATCTAACTCATATTATTAGCCATATTATGCTTATATGATCGATAGAACGAGAATTACTATACTCACTACTCTTAGTATTATCAATCTAACTCATATTATTAGCCATATTATGCTTATAATATCGATAGAACGACAACTGCTATACTTATTACTGTTATTATTATCAATCTAACTCATATTATTAGCCATATTATGCTTAAATGATCGATAGAACTACAATTACTATACTCATTACTCTTATTATTATCAATCTAACTCATATTATTAGCCATATTATGCTTATATGATCGATAGAACGAGAATTACTATACTCACTACTCTTAGTATTATCAATCTAAATCATATTATTAGCCATATTATGCTTATATGATCGATAGAACGACAATTACTATACTTATTACTCTTATTATTATCAATCTAACTTATATTATTAGCCATATTATGCTTATATGATCGATAGAACGACAATTACTATACTTATTACTCTTATTGTTATCAATCTAACTCATATTATTAACCATATTATGCAGATATGATCGATCGCACGACATTTACTATACCTATTACTCTTATTATTATGAATCTAACTCATATTATTAACCATATTATGCTTATATGATCGATAGAACGAGAATTACTATACTCACTACTCTTAGTATTATCAACCTAACTCATATTATTAGCCATATTATGCTTATATTATCGATAGAACGACAATTACTATACTTATTACTGTTATTATTATCAATCTAACTCGTATTATTAGACATATTATGCTTAAATGATTGATAGAACGACAATTACTATACTTATTACTCTTATTATTATCAATCTAACTCATATTATTAACCATATTATGCAGACATGATCGATAGAACTACAATTACTATACTCATTACTCTTATTATTATTAATCTAACTGATATTATTAGCCATATTATGCTTATATGATCGATTGAACGACAATTACTATACTTATTACTCTTATTATCATCAATCTAACTCATATTATTAGCCATATTAAGCTTATGTGATCGATAGAACGACAAATACTATACTTATTACTCTTATTATTATCAATCTAACTCATATTATTAACCATATTATGCTAATATGATCGATAGAACTACAATTACTATACTCATTACTCTTATTATTATCAATCCAGCTCATGTTATTACCCATATTATGCTTATATGATCGATAGAACGACAATCACTATACTTATTACTCTTATTATTATCAACCTAACTCATATTATTAGCCATATTATGCTTATATTATCGATAGAACGACAATTACTATACTTATTACTGTTATTATTATCAATCTAACGCACATTATTAGCCATATTATGCTTATATGATCGACAGAACGACAATTACTATACTTATTACACTCACTGTTATCAATCAAACTCATATTATTAACCATAATATGCAAATTTGATCGATAGAACGACAATCACTCTACTTATTACTCTTATTATTATCAACCTAACCCATATTATTAGCCATATTATGCTTATATGATCGATAGAACGACAATCACTATACTTATTACTCTCATTATTATAAATCTAACTCATATTATTAGCCATATTATGCTTATATTATCGATAGAACGACAATTACTATACTTATTACTGTTATTATTATCAATCTAACTCATATTATTAGCCATATTATGCTTAAATTTCGATAGAACGACAATTACTATACTTATTACACTCACTGTTATCAATCTAACTCATATTATTAACCATATTATGCAAATTTGATCGATAGAACGACAATCACTATACTTATTACTCTTATTGTTATCAACCTAACTCATATTATTAGCCATATTATGCTTAAATGATCGGTTAGAACAACAATTACTATACTTATTACTCTCATTATTATAAATCTAACTCATATTATTAGCCATATTATGCTTATATGATCGATAGAACGACAATTACTATACTTATTACTCTTATTATTATGAATCTAACTCATATTATTAACCATATTATGCAGATATGATCGATAGAACTACAATTACTATACTCATTACTCTTATTATTATTAATCTAACTGATATTATTAGCCATATTATGCTTATATGATCGATAGAACGACAATTACTATACTTATTACTCTTATTATCATCAATCTAACTCATATTATTAGCCATATTATGCTTATATGAACGACAGAACCACAATTACTGTACTTATTACACTTATCATTATCAATCTAAGTCATATTATTAGCCATATTATGCTTATATGATCGATAGAACGACAATTACTATACTTATTACTCTTATTATTATCAACTTAACTCATATTATTAGCCATATTATGCTTATATGATCGATAGAGCGACAATCACTATACTTATTACTCTTATTATTATCAACCTAACTCATATTATTAGCCATATTATGCTTATATTATCGATATAACGACAATTACTATACTTATTACTGTTATTATTATCAATCTAACTCATATTATTAGCCATATTATGCTTATATGATCGACAGAACGACAATTACTGTACTAATTACTCTTATCATTATCAATCTAAGTCATATTATTAGCCATATTATGCTTATATGATCGATAGAACGACAAATACTATACTTATTACTCTTATTATTATCAATCGAATTCATATTATTATCCATATTATGCTAATATGATCGATAGAACGACAATTACTATACTTATTACTCTTATTATTATCAATCTAACTCATATTATTAACCATATTATGCTTATATGATCGATAGAACGACAATTACTATACTTATTACTCTTATTATTATCAATCTAACTCATATTATTAACCATATTATGCAGATATGATCGATCGCACGACATTTACTATACCTATTACTCTTATTATTATGAATCTAACTCATATTATAACCATATTATGCCTTTATATGATCGATAGAACGAGAATTACTATACTCACTACTCTTAGTATATCAACCTAACTCATATTATTAGCCAATATTATGCTTATATTATCGATAGAACGACAATTACTATACTTATTACTGTTATTATTATCAATCTAACTCGTATTATTAGACATATTATGCTTAAATGATTGATAGAACGACAATTACTATACTTATTACTCTTATTATTATCAATCTAACTCATATTATTAACCATATTATGCAGATATGATCGATAGAACTACAATTACTATACTCATTACTCTTATTATTATTAATCTAACTGATATTATTAGACATATTATGCTTATATGATCGATTGAACGACAATTACTATACTTATTACTCTTATTATCATCAATCTAACTCATATTATTAGCCATATTAAGCTTATGTGATCGATAGAACGACAAATACTATACTTATTACTCTTATTATTATCAATCTAACTCATATTATTAACCATATTATGCTAATATGATCGATAGAACTACAATTACTATACTCATTACTCTTATTATTATCAATCCAACTCATGTTATTACCCATATTATGCTTATATGATCGATAGAACGACAATCACTATACTTATTACTCTTATTATTATCAATCTAACTCATATTATTAACCATATTATGCAGACATGATCGATAGAACTACAATTACTATACTCATTACTCTTATTATTATTAATCTAACTGATATTATTAGCCATATTATGCTTATATGATCGATTGAACGACAATTACTATACTTATTACTCTTATTATCATCAATCTAACTCATATTATTAGCCATATTAAGCTTATGTGATCGATAGAACGACAAATACTATACTTATTACTCTTATTATTATCAATCTAACTCATATTATTAACCATATTATGCTAATATGATCGATAGAACTACAATTACTATACTCATTACTCTTATTATTATCAATCCAGCTCATGTTATTACCCATATTATGCTTATATGATCGATAGAACGACAATCACTATACTTATTACTCTTATTATTATCAACCTAACTCATATTATTAGCCATATTATGCTTATATTATCGATAGAACGACAATTACTATACTTATTACTGTTATTATTATCAATCTAACGCACATTATTAGCCATATTATGCTTATATGATCGACAGAACGACAATTACTATACTTATTACACTCACTGTTATCAATCAAACTCATATTATTAACCATAATATGCAAATTTGATCGATAGAACGACAATCACTCTACTTATTACTCTTATTATTATCAACCTAACCCATATTATTAGCCATATTATGCTTATATGATCGATAGAACGACAATCACTATACTTATTACTCTCATTATTATAAATCTAACTCATATTATTAGCCATATTATGCTTATATTATCGATAGAACGACAATTACTATACTTATTACTGTTATTATTATCAATCTAACTCATATTATTAGCCATATTATGCTTAAATTTCGATAGAACGACAATTACTATACTTATTACACTCACTGTTATCAATCTAACTCATATTATTAACCATATTATGCAAATTTGATCGATAGAACGACAATCACTATACTTATTACTCTTATTGTTATCAACCTAACTCATATTATTAGCCATATTATGCTTAAATGATCGATAGAACAACAATTACTATACTTATTACTCTCATTATTATAAATCTAACTCATATTATTAGCCATATTATGCTTATATGATCGATAGAACGACAATTACTATACTTATTACTCTTATTATTATGAATCTAACTCATATTATTAACCATATTATGCAGATATGATCGATAGAACTACAATTACTATACTCATTACTCTTATTATTATTAATCTAACTGATATTATTAGCCATATTATGCTTATATGATCGATAGAACGACAATTACTATACTTATTACTCTTATTATCATCAATCTAACTCATATTATTAGCCATATTATGCTTATATGAACGACAGAACCACAATTACTGTACTTATTACACTTATCATTATCAATCTAAGTCATATTATTAGCCATATTATGCTTATATGATCGATAGAACGACAATTACTATACTTATTACTCTTATTATTATCAACTTAACTCATATTATTAGCCATATTATGCTTATATGATCGATAGAGCGACAATCACTATACTTATTACTCTTATTATTATCAACCTAACTCATATTATTAGCCATATTATGCTTATATTATCGATATAACGACAATTACTATACTTATTACTGTTATTATTATCAATCTAACTCATATTATTAGCCATATTATGCTTATATGATCGACAGAACGACAATTACTGTACTAATTACTCTTATCATTATCAATCTAAGTCATATTATTAGCCATATTATGCTTATATGATCGATAGAACGACAAATACTATACTTATTACTCTTATTATTATCAATCGAATTCATATTATTATCCATATTATGCTAATATGATCGATAGAACGACAATTACTATACTTATTACTCTTATTATTATCAATCTAACTCATATTATTAACCATATTATGCTTATATGATCGATAGAACGACAAATACTATACTTATTACTCTTATTATTATCAATCGAATTCATATTATTATCCATATTATGCTAATATGATCGATAGAACGACAATTACTATACTTATTACTCTTATTATTATCAATCTAACTCATATTATTAACCATATTATGCTTATATGATCGATAGAACGACAATTACTATACTTATTACTCTTATTATTATCAATCTAACTCATATTATTAACCATATTATGCAGATATGATCGATCGCACGACATTTACTATACCTATTACTCTTATTATTATGAATCTAACTCATATTATTAACCATATTATGCTTATATGATCGATAGAACGAGAATTACTATACTCACTACTCTTAGTATTATCAACCTAACTCATATTATTAGCCATATTATGCTTATATGATCGATAGAACGACAAATACTATACTTATTACTCTTATTATTATCAATCGAATTCATATTATTATCCATATTATGCTAATATGATCGATAGAACGACAATTACTATACTTATTACTCTTATTATTATCAATCTAACTCATATTATTAACCATATTATGCTTATATGATCGATAGAACGACAATTACTATACTTATTACTCTTATTATTATCAATCTAACTCATATTATTGACCATATTATGCAGATATGATCGATAGAACTACAATTACTATACTCATTACTCTTATTATTATCAATCTAACTCATATTATTAGCCATATTATGCTTAAATGATCGATAGAACGACAATTACTATACTTATTACTCTTATTATTATCAATCTAACTCATATTATTAGCCATATTATGCTTATATGAGCAATAGAACTACAATTACTATACGTATTACTCTTATTATTATCAATCTAACTCATATTATTAACCATATTATGCAGATATGATCGATCGCACGACATTTGCTATACCTATTACTCTTATTATTATGAATCTAACTCATATTATTAACCATATTATGCAGATATGATCTATAGAACTACAATTACTATACTCATTACTCTTATTATTATCAATCTAACTCATATTATTAGCCATATTATGCTTATATGATCGACAGAACTACAATTACTGTACTCATTACTCTTATTATTATCAATCTAACTCATATTATTAGCCATATTATGCTTAAATGATCGATAGAACGACAATTACTATACTTATTACTCTTATTTTTATCAATCTAACTCATATTATTAGCCATATTATGCTTATATGAGCAATAGAACTACAATTACTATACGTATTACTCTTATTACTATCAATCTAACTCATATTATTAACCATATTATGCAGATATGATCGATCGCACGACATTTGCTATACCTATTACTCTTATTATTATGAATCGAACTCATATTATTAACCATATTATGCAGATATGATCTATAGAACTACAATTACTATACTCATTACTCTTATTATTATCAATCTAACTCATATTATTAGCCATATTATGCTTATATGATCGATAGAACGAGAATTACTATACTCACTACTCTTAGTATTATCAATCTAACTCATATTATTAGCCATATTATGCTTATAATATCGATAGAACGACAACTGCTATACTTATTACTGTTATTATTATCAATCTAACTCATATTATTAGCCATATTATGCTTAAATGATCGATAGAACTACAATTACTATACTCATTACTCTTATTATTATCAATCTAACTCATATTATTAGCCATATTATGCTTATATGATCGATAGAACGAGAATTACTATACTCACTACTCTTAGTATTATCAATCTAAATCATATTATTAGCCATATTATGCTTATATGATCGATAGAACGACAATTACTATACTTATTACTCTTATTGTTATCAATCTAACTCATATTATTAACCATATTATGCAGATATGATCGATCGCACGACATTTACTATACCTATTACTCTTATTATTATGAATCTAACTCATATTATTAACCATATTATGCTTATATGATCGATAGAACGAGAATTACTATACTCACTACTCTTAGTATTATCAACCTAACTCATATTATTAGCCATATTATGCTTATATTATCGATAGAACGACAATTACTATACTTATTACTGTTATTATTATCAATCTAACTCGTATTATTAGACATATTATGCTTAAATGATTGATAGAACGACAATTACTATACTTATTACTCTTATTATTATCAATCTAACTCATATTATTAACCATATTATGCAGACATGATCGATAGAACTACAATTACTATACTCATTACTCTTATTATTATTAATCTAACTGATATTATTAGCCATATTATGCTTATATGATCGATTGAACGACAATTACTATACTTATTACTCTTATTATCATCAATCTAACTCATATTATTAGCCATATTAAGCTTATGTGATCGATAGAACGACAAATACTATACTTATTACTCTTATTATTATCAATCTAACTCATATTATTAACCATATTATGCTAATATGATCGATAGAACTACAATTACTATACTCATTACTCTTATTATTATCAATCCAGCTCATGTTATTACCCATATTATGCTTATATGATCGATAGAACGACAATCACTATACTTATTACTCTTATTATTATCAACCTAACTCATATTATTAGCCATATTATGCTTATATTATCGATAGAACGACAATTACTATACTTATTACTGTTATTATTATCAATCTAACGCACATTATTAGCCATATTATGCTTATATGATCGACAGAACGACAATTACTATACTTATTACACTCACTGTTATCAATCAAACTCATATTATTAACCATAATATGCAAATTTGATCGATAGAACGACAATCACTCTACTTATTACTCTTATTATTATCAACCTAACCCATATTATTAGCCATATTATGCTTATATGATCGATAGAACGACAATCACTATACTTATTACTCTCATTATTATAAATCTAACTCATATTATTAGCCATATTATGCTTATATTATCGATAGAACGACAATTACTATACTTATTACTGTTATTATTATCAATCTAACTCATATTATTAGCCATATTATGCTTAAATTTCGATAGAACGACAATTACTATACTTATTACACTCACTGTTATCAATCTAACTCATATTATTAACCATATTATGCAAATTTGATCGATAGAACGACAATCACTATACTTATTACTCTTATTGTTATCAACCTAACTCATATTATTAGCCATATTATGCTTAAATGATCGATAGAACAACAATTACTATACTTATTACTCTCATTATTATAAATCTAACTCATATTATTAGCCATATTATGCTTATATGATCGATAGAACGACAATTACTATACTTATTACTCTTATTATTATGAATCTAACTCATATTATTAACCATATTATGCAGATATGATCGATAGAACTACAATTACTATACTCATTACTCTTATTATTATTAATCTAACTGATATTATTAGCCATATTATGCTTATATGATCGATAGAACGACAATTACTATACTTATTACTCTTATTATCATCAATCTAACTCATATTATTAGCCATATTATGCTTATATGAACGACAGAACCACAATTACTGTACTTATTACACTTATCATTATCAATCTAAGTCATATTATTAGCCATATTATGCTTATATGATCGATAGAACGACAATTACTATACTTATTACTCTTATTATTATCAACTTAACTCATATTATTAGCCATATTATGCTTATATGATCGATAGAGCGACAATCACTATACTTATTACTCTTATTATTATCAACCTAACTCATATTATTAGCCATATTATGCTTATATTATCGATATAACGACAATTACTATACTTATTACTGTTATTATTATCAATCTAACTCATATTATTAGCCATATTATGCTTATATGATCGACAGAACGACAATTACTGTACTAATTACTCTTATCATTATCAATCTAAGTCATATTATTAGCCATATTATGCTTATATGATCGATAGAACGACAAATACTATACTTATTACTCTTATTATTATCAATCGAATTCATATTATTATCCATATTATGCTAATATGATCGATAGAACGACAATTACTATACTTATTACTCTTATTATTATCAATCTAACTCATATTATTAACCATATTATGCTTATATGATCGATAGAACGACAATTACTATACTTATTACTCTTATTATTATCAATCTAACTCATATTATTAACCATATTATGCAGATATGATCGATCGCACGACATTTACTATACCTATTACTCTTATTATTATGAATCTAACTCATATTATTAACCATATTATGCTTATATGATCGATAGAACGAGAATTACTATACTCACTACTCTTAGTATTATCAACCTAACTCATATTATTAGCCATATTATGCTTATATTATCGATAGAACGACAATTACTATACTTATTACTGTTATTATTATCAATCTAACTCGTATTATTAGACATATTATGCTTAAATGATTGATAGAACGACAATTACTATACTTATTACTCTTATTATTATCAATCTAACTCATATTATTAACCATATTATGCAGATATGATCGATAGAACTACAATTACTATACTCATTACTCTTATTATTATTAATCTAACTGATATTATTAGACATATTATGCTTATATGATCGATTGAACGACAATTACTATACTTATTACTCTTATTATCATCAATCTAACTCATATTATTAGCCATATTAAGCTTATGTGATCGATAGAACGACAAATACTATACTTATTACTCTTATTATTATCAATCTAACTCATATTATTAACCATATTATGCTAATATGATCGATAGAACTACAATTACTATACTCATTACTCTTATTATTATCAATCCAACTCATGTTATTACCCATATTATGCTTATATGATCGATAGAACGACAATCACTATACTTATTACTCTTATTATTATCAACCTAACTCATATTATTAGCCATATTATGCTTATATTATCGATAGAACGACAATTACTATACTTATTACTGTTATTATTATCAATCTAACGCACATTATTAGCCATATTATGCTTATATGATCGACAGAACGACAATTACTATACTTATTACACTCACTGTTATCAATCAAACTCATATTATTAACCATAATATGCAAATTTGATCGATAGAACGACAATCACTCTACTTATTACTCTTATTATTATCAACCTAACCCATATTATTAGCCATATTATGCTTATATGATCGATAGAACGACAATCACTACACTTATTACTCTCATTATTATAAATCTAACTCATATTATTAGCCATATTATGCTTATATTATCGATAGAACGACAATTACTATACTTATTACTGTTATTATTATCAATCTAACTCATATTATTAGCCATATTATGCTTAAATTTCGATAGAACGACAATTACTATACTTATTACACTCACTGTTATCAATCTAACTCATATTATTAACCATATTATGCAAATTTGATCGATAGAACGACAATCACTATACTTATTACTCTTATTGTTATCAACCTAACTCATATTATTAGCCATATTATGCTTAAATGATCGATAGAACAACAATTACTATACTTATTACTCTCATTATTATAAATCTAACTCATATTATTAGCCATATTATGCTTATATGATCGATAGAACGACAATTACTATACTTATTACTCTTATTATTATGAATCTAACTCATATTATTAACCATATTATGCAGATATGATCGATAGAACTACAATTACTATACTCATTACTCTTATTATTATTAATCTAACTGATATTATTAGCCATATTATGCTTATATGATCGATAGAACGACAATTACTATACTTATTACTCTTATTATCATCAATCTAACTCATATTATTAGCCATATTATGCTTATATGATCGATAGAACGACAAATACTTTACTTATTACTCTTATTATTATCAATCTAACTCATATTATTAACCATATTATGCAAATTTGATCGATAGAACGACAATCACTCTACTTATTACTCTTATTATTATCAACCTAACTCATATTATTCGCCATATTATGCTTATATGATCGATAGAACGACAATCACTATACTTATTACTGTTATTATTATCAATCTAACTCGTATTATTAGACATATTATGCTTAAATGATTGATAGAACGACAATTACTATACTTATTACTCTTATTATTATCAATCTAACTCATATTATTAACCATATTATGCAGACATGATCGATAGAACTACAATTACTATACTCATTACTCTTATTATTATTAATCTAACTGATATTATTAGCCATATTATGCTTATATGATCGATTGAACGACAATTACTATACTTATTACTCTTATTATCATCAATCTAACTCATATTATTAGCCATATTAAGCTTATGTGATCGATAGAACGACAAATACTATACTCACTACTCTTAGTATTATCAACCTAACTCATATTATTAGCCATATTATGCTTATATTATCGATAGAACGACAATTACTATACTTATTACTGTTATTATTATCAATCTAACTCGTATTATTAGACATATTATGCTTAAATGATTGATAGAACGACAATTACTATACTTATTACTCTTATTATTATCAATCTAACTCATATTATTAACCATATTATGCAGATATGATCGATAGAACTACAATTACTATACTCATTACTCTTATTATTATTAATCTAACTGATATTATTAGACATATTATGCTTATATGATCGATTGAACGACAATTACTATACTTATTACTCTTATTATCATCAATCTAACTCATATTATTAGCCATATTAAGCTTATGTGATCGATAGAACGACAAATACTATACTTATTACTCTTATTATTATCAATCTAACTCATATTATTAACCATATTATGCTAATATGATCGATAGAACTACAATTACTATACTCATTACTCTTATTATTATCAATCCAACTCATGTTATTACCCATATTATGCTTATATGATCGATAGAACGACAATCACTATACTTATTACTCTTATTATTATCAACCTAACTCATATTATTAGCCATATTATGCTTATATTATCGATAGAACGACAATTACTATACTTATTACTGTTATTATTATCAATCTAACGCACATTATTAGCCATATTATGCTTATATGATCGACAGAACGACAATTACTATACTTATTACACTCACTGTTATCAATCAAACTCATATTATTAACCATAATATGCAAATTTGATCGATAGAACGACAATCACTCTACTTATTACTCTTATTATTATCAACCTAACCCATATTATTAGCCATATTATGCTTATATGATCGATAGAACGACAATCACTACACTTATTACTCTCATTATTATAAATCTAACTCATATTATTAGCCATATTATGCTTATATTATCGATAGAATGACAATTACTATACTTATTACTGTTATTATTATCAATCTAACTCATATTATTAGCCATATTATGCTTAAATTTCGATAGAACGACAATTACTATACTTATTACACTCACTGTTATCAATCTAACTCATATTATTAACCATATTATGCAAATTTGATCGATAGAACGACAATCACTATACTTATTACTCTTATTGTTATCAACCTAACTCATATTATTAGCCATATTATGCTTAAATGATCGATAGAACAACAATTACTATACTTATTACTCTCATTATTATAAATCTAACTCATATTATTAGCCATATTATGCTTATATGATCGATAGAACGACAATTACTATACTTATTACTCTTATTATTATGAATCTAACTCATATTATTAACCATATTATGCAGATATGATCGATAGAACTACAATTACTATACTCATTACTCTTATTATTATTAATCTAACTGATATTATTAGCCATATTATGCTTATATGATCGATAGAACGACAATTACTATACTTATTACTCTTATTATCATCAATCTAACTCATATTATTAGCCATATTATGCTTATATGATCGATAGAACGACAAATACTTTACTTATTACTCTTATTATTATCAATCTAACTCATATTATTAACCATATTATGCAAATTTGATCGATAGAACGACAATCACTCTACTTATTACTCTTATTATTATCAACCTAACTCATATTATTCGCCATATTATGCTTATATGATCGATAGAACGACAATCACTATACTTATTACTGTTATTATTATCAATCTAACTCGTATTATTAGACATATTATGCTTAAATGATTGATAGAACGACAATTACTATACTTATTACTCTTATTATTATCAATC
Organism: Megachile rotundata; assembly: GCF_050947335.1. NCBI lineage: Eukaryota > Metazoa > Arthropoda > Insecta > Hymenoptera > Megachilidae > Megachile > Megachile rotundata. The sequence goes on from NW_027473663.1 coordinate 46,798, forward strand.
TAACTCATATTATTAACCATATTATGCAGACATGATCGATAGAACTACAATTACTATACTCATTACTCTTATTATTATTAATCTAACTGATATTATTAGCCATATTATGCTTATATGATCGATTGAACGACAATTACTATACTTATTACTCTTATTATCATCAATCTAACTCATATTATTAGCCATATTAAGCTTATGTGATCGATAGAACGACAAATACTATACTTATTACTCTTATTATTATCAATCTAACTCATATTATTAACCATATTATGCTAATATGATCGATAGAACTACAATTACTATACTCATTACTCTTATTATTATCAATCCAACTCATGTTATTACCCATATTATGCTTATATGATCGATAGAACGACAATCACTATACTTATTACTCTTATTATTATCAACCTAACTCATATTATTAGCCATATTATGCTTATATTATCGATAGAACGACAATTACTATACTTATTACTGTTATTATTATCAATCTAACGCACATTATTAGCCATATTATGCTTATATGATCGACAGAACGACAATTACTATACTTATTACACTCACTGTTATCAATCAAACTCATATTATTAACCATAATATGCAAATTTGATCGATAGAACGACAATCACTCTACTTATTACTCTTATTATTATCAACCTAACCCATATTATTAGCCATATTATGCTTATATGATCGATAGAACGACAATCACTATACTTATTACTCTCATTATTATAAATCTAACTCATATTATTAGCCATATTATGCTTATATTATCGATAGAACGACAATTACTATACTTATTACTGTTATTATTATCAATCTAACTCATATTATTAGCCATATTATGCTTAAATTTCGATAGAACGACAATTACTATACTTATTACACTCACTGTTATCAATCTAACTCATATTATTAACCATATTATGCAAATTTGATCGATAGAACGACAATCACTATACTTATTACTCTTATTGTTATCAACCTAACTCATATTATTAGCCATATTATGCTTAAATGATCGATAGAACAACAATTACTATACTTATTACTCTCATTATTATAAATCTAACTCATATTATTAGCCATATTATGCTTATATGATCGATAGAACGACAATTACTATACTTATTACTGTTATTATTATGAATCTAACTCATATTATTAACCATATTATGCAGATATGATCGATAGAACTACAATTACTATACTCATTACTCTTATTATTATTAATCTAACTGATATTATTAGCCATATTATGCTTATATGATCGATAGAACGACAATTACTATACTTATTACTCTTATTATCATCAATCTAACTCATATTATTAGCCATATTATGCTTATATGAACGACAGAACCACAATTACTGTACTTATTACACTTATCATTATCAATCTAAGTCATATTATTAGCCATATTATGCTTATATGATCGATAGAACGACAATTACTATACTTATTACTCTTATTATTATCAACTTAACTCATATTATTAGCCATATTATGCTTATATGATCGATAGAGCGACAATCACTATACTTATTACTCTTATTATTATCAACCTAACTCATATTATTAGCCATATTATGCTTATATTATCGATATAACGACAATTACTATACTTATTACTGTTATTATTATCAATCTAACTCATATTATTAGCCATATTATGCTTATATGATCGACAGAACGACAATTACTGTACTAATTACTCTTATCATTATCAATCTAAGTCATATTATTAGCCATATTATGCTTATATTATCGATATAAGGACAATTACTATACTTATTACTGTTATTATTATCAATCTAACTCATATTATTAGCCATATTATGCTTATATGAACGACAGAACCACAATTACTGTACTTATTACACTTATCATTATCAATCTAAGTCATATTATTAGCCATATTATGCTTATATGATCGATAGAACGACAATTACTATACTTATTACTCTTATTATTATCAACCTAACTCATATTATTAGCCATATTATGCTTATATGATCGATAGAGCGACAATCACTATACTTATTACTCTTATTATTATCAACCTAACTCATATTATTAGCCATATTATGCTTATATTATCGATATAACGACAATTACTATACTTATTACTGTTATTATTATCAATCTAACTCATATTATTAGCCATATTATGCTTATATGATCGACAGAACGACAATTACTGTACTAATTACTCTTATCATTATCAATCTAAGTCATATTATTAGCCATATTATGCTTATATGATCGATAGAACGACAAATACTATACTTATTACTCTTATTATTATCAATCTAACTCATATTATTAACCATATTATGCAGATATGATCGATCGCACGACATTTACTATACCTATTACTCTTATTATTATGAATCTAACTCATATTATTAACCATATTATGCAGATATGATCTATAGAACTACAATTACTATACTCATTACTCTTATTATTATCAATCTAACTCATATTATTAGCCATATTATGCTTATATGATCGATAGAACGACAATTACTATACTCACTACTCTTATTATTATCAATCTAACTCATATTATTAGCCATATTATGCTTATATGATCGACAGAACGACAATTACTATACTTATTACACTCACTATTATCAATCTAACTCATGTTATTAACCATATTATACAGTTATGATCGATAGAACGACAATTACTATACTTATTACTCTTATTATTATCAATCTAACTCATATTATTAGCCATATTATGCTTATATGATCGATAGAACGACAATCACTATACTTATTACTCTCATTATTATAAATCTAACTCATATTATTAGCCATATTATGCTTATATTATCGATAGAACGACAATTACTATACTTATTACTGTTATTATTATCAATCTAACTCATATTATTAGCCATATTATGCTTAAATTTCGATAGAACGACAATTACTATACTTATTACACTCACTGTTATCAATCTAACTCATATTATTAACCATATTATGCAAATTTGATCGATAGAACGACAATCACTATACTTATTCCTCTTATTGTTATCAACCTAACTCATATTATTAGCCATATTATGCTTAAATGATCGATAGAACAACAATTACTATACTTATAACTCTCATTATTATAAATCTAACTCATATTATTAGCCATATTATGCTTATATGATCGATAGAACGACAATTACTATACTTATTACTCTTATTATTATGAATCGAACTCATATTATTAACCATATTATGCAGATATGATCGATAGATACAATTACTATACTCATTACTCCTTATTATTATTAATCTAACTGATATTATTAGCCATATTATGCTTATATGATCGATAGAAACGACAATTACTATACTTATTACTCTTATTATTATCAACCTAACTCATATTATTAGCCATATTATGCTTATATGATCGATAGAGCGACAATCACTATACTTATTACTCTTATTATTATCAACCTAACTCATATTATTAGCCATATTATGCTTATATTATCGATATAACGACAATTCCTATACTTATTACTGTTATTATTATCAATCTAACTCATATTATTAGCCATATTATGCTTATATGATCGACAGAACGACAATTACTGTACTAATTACTCTTATCATTATCAATCTAAGTCATATTATTAGCCATATTATGCTTATATGATCGATAGAACGACAAATACTATACTTATTACTCTTATTATTATCAATCGAATTCATATTATTAACCATATTATGCTAATATGATCGATAGAACGACAATTACTATACTTATTACTCTTATTATTATCAATCTAACTCATATTATTAGCCATATTATGCTTATATGATCGATAGAACGACAATTACTATACTCACTACTCTTATTATTATCAATCTAACTCATATTATTAGCCATATTATGCTTATATGATCGACAGAACGACAATTACTATACTTATTACACTCACTATTATCAATCTAACTCATGTTATTAACCATATTATACAGTTATGATCGATAGAACGACAATTACTATACTTATTACTCTTATTATTATCAATCTAACTCATATTATTAGCCATATTATGCTTATATGAGCAATAGAACTACAATTACTATACTTATTGCTCTTATTATTATCAATCTAACTCATATTATTGACCATATTTTGCAGATATGATCGATAGAACTACAATTACTATACTCATTACTCTTATTATTATCAATCTAACTCATATTATTAGCCATATTATGCTTAAATGATCGATAGAACGACAATTACTATACTTATTACTCTTATTATTATCAATCTAACTTATATTATTAGCCATATTATGCTTATATGATCGATAGAACGACAATTACTATACTTATTACTCTTATTGTTATCAATCTAACTCATATTATTAACCATATTATGCAGATATGATCGATCGCACGACATTTACTATACCTATTACTCTTATTATTATGAATCTAACTCATATTATTAACCATATTATGCTTATATGATCGATAGAACGAGAATTACTATACTCACTACTCTTAGTATTATCAACCTAACTCATATTATTAGCCATATTATGCTTATATTATCGATAGAACGACAATTACTATACTTATTACTCTTATTATTATGAATCTAACTCATATTATTAACCATATTATGCAGATATGATCGATAGAACTACAATTACTATACTCATTACTCTTATTATTATTAATCTAACTGATATTATTAGCCATATTATGCTTATATGATCGATAGAACTACAATTACTATACTTATTGCTCTTATTATTATCAATCTAACTCATATTATTGACCATATTATGCAGATATGATCGATAGAACTACAATTACTATACTCATTACTCTTATTATTATCAATCTAACTCATATTATTCGCCATATTATTCTTATATGATCGATAGAACGACAATCACTATACTTAATACTCTTATTATTATCAACCTAACTCATATTATTAGCCATATTATGCTTATAATATCGATATAACGACAATTACTATACTTATTACTGTTATTATTATCAATCTAACTCATATTATTAGCCATATTATGCTTATATGAACGACAGAACCACAATTACTGTACTTATTACACTTATCATTATCAATCTAAGTCATATTATTAGCCATATTATGCTTATATGATCGATAGAACGACAATTACTATACTTATTACTCTTATTATTATCAACCTAACTCATATTATTAGCCATATTATGCTTATATGATCGATAGAACGACAATTACTATACTTATTACTCTTATTATTATCAACCTAACTCATATTATTAGCCATATTATGCTTAAATGATCGATAGAACAACAATTACTATACTTATTACTCTCATTATTATAAATCTAACTCATATTATTAGCCATATTATGCTTATATGATCGATGGAACGACAATTACTATACTTATTACTCTTATTATTATGAATCTAACTCATATTATTAACCATATTATGCAGATATGATCGATAGAACTACAATTACTATACTCATTACTCTTATTATTATTAATCTAACTGATATTATTAGCCATATTATGCTTATATGATCGATAGAACGACAATTACTATACTTATTACTCTTATTATCATCAATCTAACTCATATTATTAGCCATATTATGCTTATATGATCGATAGAACGACAAATACTATACTTATTACTCTTATTATTATCAATCTAACTCATATTATTAGCCATATTATGCTTATATGATCGATAGAACGACAATTACTCTACTTATTACTCTTATTATTATCAATCTAACTCATATTATTAACCATATTATGCTTATATGATCGATAGAACGACAATTACTATACTTATTACTCTTATTATTATCAATCTAACTCATATTATTAACCATATTATGCAGATATGATCGATCGCACGACATTTGCTATACCTATTACTCTTATTATTATGCATCTAACTCATATTATTAACCATATTATGCAGATATGATCTATAGAACTACAATTACTATACTCATTACTCTTATTATTATTAATCTACCTGATATTATTAGCCGTATTATGCTTATATGATCGATAGAACGACAATTACTATACATATTACTCTTATTATCATCAATCTAACTCATATTATTAGCCATATTATGCTTATATGATCGATAGAACGACAAATACTATACTTATTACTCTTATTATTATCAATCTAACTCATATTATTAACCATATTATGCAAATTTGATCGATAGAACGACAATCACTCTACTTATTACTCTTATTATTATCAACCTAACTCATATTATTCGCCATATTATGCTTATATGATCGATAGAACGACAATCACTATACTTATTACTCTTATTATTATCAACCTAACTCATATTATTAGCCATATTATGCTTATATGATCGATAGAACGACAATTACTATACTTATTACTCTTATTATTATGAATCTAACTCATATTATTAACCATATTATGCAGATATGATCGATAGAACTACAATTACTATACTCATTACTCTTATTATTATTAATCTAACTGATATTATTAGCCATATTATGCTTATATGATCGATAGAACGACAATTACTATACTTATTACTCTTATTATCATCAATCTAACTCATATTATTAGCCATATTATGCTTATATGATCGATAGAACGACAAATACTATACTTATTACTCTTATTATTATCAATCTAACTCATATTATTAACCATATTATGCAAATTTGATCGATAGAACGACAATCACTCTACTTATTACTCTTATTATTATCAGTCTAACTCATATTATTAGCCATATTATGCTTATATGATCGATAGAACGACAATTACTCTACTTATTACTCTTATTATTATCAATCTAACTCATATTATTAACCATATTATGCTTATATGATCGATAGAACGAGAATTACTATACTCACTTCTCTTAGTATTATCAATCTAACTCATATTATTAGCCATATTATGCTTAAATGATCGATAGAACGACAATTACTATACTTATTACTCTTATCATTATCAATCTAACTCATATTATTAGCCATATTATGCTTATATTATCGATATAACGACAATTACTATACTTATTACTGTTATTATTATCAATCTAACTCATATTATTAGCCATATTATGCTTATATGAACGACAGAACGACAATTACTGTACTTATTACTCTTATTATTATCAATCTAACTCATATTATTAACCATATTATGCAAATTTGATCGATAGAACGACAATCACTCTACTTATTACTCTTATTATTATCAACCTAACTCATATTATTCGCCATATTATGCTTATATGATCGATAGAACGACAATCACTATACTTATTACTCTTATTATTATCAACCTAACTCATATTATTAGCCATATTATGCTTATATGATCGATAGAGCGACAATTACTATACTTATTACTCTTATTATTATGAATCTAACTCATATTATTAACCATATTATGCAGATATGATCGATAGAACTACAATTACTATACTCATTACTCTTATTATTATTAATCTAACTGATATTATTAGCCATATTATGCTTATATGATCGATAGAACGACAATTACTATACTCATTACTCTTATTATTATTAATCTAACTGATATTATTAGCCATATTATGCTTATATGATCGATAGAACGACAAATACTATACTTATTACTCTTATTATCATCAATCTAACTTATATTATTAGCCATATTATGCTTATATGATCGATAGAACGACAAATACTATACTTATTACTCTTATTATTATCAATCTAACTCATATTATTAACCATATTATGCAAATTTGATCGATAGAACGACAATCACTCTACTTATTACTCTTATTATTATCAACCTAACCCATATTATTAGCCATATTATGCTTATATGATCGATAGAACGACAATCACTACACTTATTACTCTCATTATTATAAATCTAACTCATATTATTAGCCATATTATGCTTATATTATCGATAGAACGACAATTACTATACTTATTACTGTTATTATTATCAATCTAACTCATATTATTAGCCATATTATGCTTAAATTTCGATAGAACGACAATTACTATACTTATTACACTCACTGTTATCAATCTAACTCATATTATTAACCATATTATGCAAATTTGATCGATAGAACGACAATCACTATACTTATTACTCTTATTGTTATCAACCTAACTCATATTATTAGCCATATTATGCTTAAATGATCGATAGAACAACAATTACTATACTTATTACTCTCATTATTATAAATCTAACTCATATTATTAGCCATATTATGCTTATATGATCGATAGAACGACAATTACTATACTTATTACTCTTATTATTATGAATCTAACTCATATTATTAACCATATTATGCAGATATGATCGATAGAACTACAATTACTATACTCATTACTCTTATTATTATTAATCTAACTGATATTATTAGCCATATTATGCTTATATGATCGATAGAACGACAATTACTATACTTATTACTCTTATTATCATCAATCTAACTCATATTATTAGCCATATTATGCTTATATGATCGATAGAACGACAAATACTTTACTTATTACTCTTATTATTATCAATCTAACTCATATTATTAACCATATTATGCAAATTTGATCGATAGAACGACAATCACTCTACTTATTACTCTTATTATTATCAACCTAACTCATATTATTCGCCATATTATGCTTATATGATCGATAGAACGACAATCACTATACTTATTACTGTTATTATTATCAATCTAACTCGTATTATTAGACATATTATGCTTAAATGATTGATAGAACGACAATTACTATACTTATTACTCTTATTATTATCAATCTAACTCATATTATTAACCATATTATGCAGACATGATCGATAGAACTACAATTACTATACTCATTACTCTTATTATTATTAATCTAACTGATATTATTAGCCATATTATGCTTATATGATCGATTGAACGACAATTACTATACTTATTACTCTTATTATCATCAATCTAACTCATATTATTAGCCATATTAAGCTTATGTGATCGATAGAACGACAAATACTATACTTATTACTCTTATTATTATCAATCTAACTCATATTATTAACCATATTATGCTAATATGATCGATAGAACTACAATTACTATACTCATTACTCTTATTATTATCAATCCAACTCATGTTATTACCCATATTATGCTTATATGATCGATAGAACGACAATCACTATACTTATTACTCTTATTATTATCAACCTAACTCATATTATTAGCCATATTATGCTTATATTATCGATAGAACGACAATTACTATACTTATTACTGTTATTATTATCAATCTAACGCACATTATTAGCCATATTATGCTTATATGATCGACAGAACGACAATTACTATACTTATTACACTCACTGTTATCAATCAAACTCATATTATTAACCATAATATGCAAATTTGATCGATAGAACGACAATCACTCTACTTATTACTCTTATTATTATCAACCTAACCCATATTATTAGCCATATTATGCTTATATGATCGATAGAACGACAATCACTATACTTATTACTCTCATTATTATAAATCTAACTCATATTATTAGCCATATTATGCTTATATTATCGATAGAACGACAATTACTATACTTATTACTGTTATTATTATCAATCTAACTCATATTATTAGCCATATTATGCTTAAATTTCGATAGAACGACAATTACTATACTTATTACACTCACTGTTATCAATCTAAGTCATATTATTAGCCATATTATGCTTATATGATCGATAGAACGACAATTACTATACTTATTACTCTTATTATTATCAACTTAACTCATATTATTAGCCATATTATGCTTATATGATCGATAGAGCGACAATCACTATACTTATTACTCTTATTATTATCAACCTAACTCATATTATTAGCCATATTATGCTTATATTATCGATATAACGACAATTACTATACTTATTACTGTTATTATTATCAATCTAACTCATATTATTAGCCATATTATGCTTATATGATCGACAGAACGACAATTACTGTACTAATTACTCTTATCATTATCAATCTAAGTCATATTATTAGCCATATTATGCTTATATGATCGATAGAACGACAAATACTATACTTATTACTCTTATTATTATCAATCGAATTCATATTATTATCCATATTATGCTAATATGATCGATAGAACGACAATTACTATACTTATTACTCTTATTATTATCAATCTAACTCATATTATTAACCATATTATGCTTATATGATCGATAGAACGACAATTACTATACTTATTACTCTTATTATTATCAATCTAACTCATATTATTAACCATATTATGCAGATATGATCGATCGCACGACATTTACTATACCTATTACTCTTATTATTATGAATCTAACTCATATTATTAACCATATTATGCTTATATGATCGATAGAACGAGAATTACTATACTCACTACTCTTAGTATTATCAACCTAACTCATATTATTAGCCATATTATGCTTATATTATCGATAGAACGACAATTACTATACTTATTACTGTTATTATTATCAATCTAACTCGTATTATTAGACATATTATGCTTAAATGATTGATAGAACGACAATTACTATACTTATTACTCTTATTATTATCAATCTAACTCATATTATTAACCATATTATGCAGATATGATCGATAGAACTACAATTACTATACTCATTACTCTTATTATTATTAATCTAACTGATATTATTAGCCATATTATGCTTATATGATCGATTGAACGACAATTACTATACTTATTACTCTTATTATCATCAATCTAACTCATATTATTAGCCATATTAAGCTTATGTGATCGATAGAACGACAAATACTATACTTATTACTCTTATTATTATCAATCTAACTCATATTATTAACCATATTATGCTAATATGATCGATAGAACTACAATTACTATACTCATTACTCTTATTATTATCAATCCAACTCATGTTATTTCCCATATTATGCTTATATGATCGATAGAACGACAATCACTATACTTATTACTCTTATTATCATCAACCTAACTCATATTATTAGCCATATTATGCTTATATTATCGATAGAACGACAATTACTATACTTATTACTGTTATTATTATCAATCTAACGCACATTATTAGCCATATTATGCTTATATGATCGACAGAACGACAATTACTATACTTATTACACTCACTGTTATCAATCAAACTCATATTATTAACCATAATATGCAAATTTGATCGATAGAACGACAATCACTCTACTTATTACTCTTATTATTATCAACCTAACCCATATTATTAGCCATATTATGCTTATATGATCGATAGAACGACAATCACTACACTTATTACTCTCATTATTATAAATCTAACTCATATTATTAGCCATATTATGCTTATATTATCGATAGAACGACAATTACTATACTTATTACTGTTATTATTATCAATCTAACTCATATTATTAGCCATATTATGCTTAAATTTCGATAGAACGACAATTACTATACTTATTACACTCACTGTTATCAATCTAACTCATATTATTAACCATATTATGCAAATTTGATCGATAGAACGACAATCACTATACTTATTACTCTTATTGTTATCAACCTAACTCATATTATTAGCCATATTATGCTTAAATGATCGATAGAACAACAATTACTATACTTATTACTCTCATTATTATAAATCTAACTCATATTATTAGCCATATTATGCTTATATGATCGATAGAACGACAATTACTATACTTATTACTCTTATTATTATGAATCTAACTCATATTATTAACCATATTATGCAGATATGATCGATAGAACTACAATTACTATACTCATTACTCTTATTATTATTAATCTAACTGATATTATTAGCCATATTATGCTTATATGATCGATAGAACGACAATTACTATACTTATTACTCTTATTATCATCAATCTAACTCATATTATTAGCCATATTATGCTTATATGATCGATAGAACGACAAATACTTTACTTATTACTCTTATTATTATCAATCTAACTCATATTATTAACCATATTATGCAAATTTGATCGATAGAACGACAATCACTCTACTTATTACTCTTATTATTATCAACCTAACTCATATTATTCGCCATATTATGCTTATATGATCGATAGAACGACAATCACTATACTTATTACTCTTATTATTATCAACCTAACTCATATTATTAGCCATATTATGCTTATATTATCGATATAAGGACAATTACTATACTTATTACTGTTATTATTATCAATCTAACTCATATTATTAGCCATATTATGCTTATATGAACGACAGAACCACAATTACTGTACTTATTACACTTATCATTATCAATCTAAGTCATATTATTAGCCATATTATGCTTATATGATCGATAGAACGACAATTACTATACTTATTACTCTTATTATTATCAACCTAACTCATATTATTAGCCATATTATGCTTATATGATCGATAGAGCGACAATCACTATACTTATTACTCTTATTATTATCAACCTAACTCATATTATTAGCCATATTATGCTTATATTATCGATATAACGACAATTACTATACTTATTACTGTTATTATTATCAATCTAACTCATATTATTAGCCATATTATGCTTATATGATCGACAGAACGACAATTACTGTACTAATTACTCTTATCATTATCAATCTAAGTCATATTATTAGCCATATTATGCTTATATGATCGATAGAACGACAAATACTATACTTATTACTCTTATTATTATCAATCTAACTCATATTATTAACCATATTATGCAGATATGATCGATCGCACGACATTTACTATACCTATTACTCTTATTATTATGAATCTAACTCATATTATTAACCATATTATGCAGATATGATCTATAGAACTACAATTACTATACTCATTACTCTTATTATTATCAATCTAACTCATATTATTAGCCATATTATGCTTATATGATCGATAGAACGACAATTACTATACTCACTACTCTTATTATTATCAATCTAACTCATATTATTAGCCATATTATGCTTATATGATCGACAGAACGACAATTACTATACTTATTACACTCACTATTATCAATCTAACTCATGTTATTAACCATATTATACAGTTATGATCGATAGAACGACAATTACTATACTTATTACTCTTATTATTATCAATCTAACTCATATTATTAGCCATATTATGCTTATATGATCGATAGAACGACAATCACTATACTTATTACTCTCATTATTATAAATCTACCTCATATTATTAGCCATATTATGCTTATATTATCGATAGAACGACAATTACTATACTTATTACTGTTATTATTATCAATCTAACTCATATTATTAGCCATATTATGCTTAAATTTCGGTAGAACGACAATTACTATACTTATTACACTCACTGTTATCAATCTAACTCATATTATTAACCATATTATGCAAATTTGATCGATAGAACGACAATCACTATACTTATTCCTCTTATTGTTATCAACCTAACTCATATTATTAGCCATATTATGCTTAAATGATCGATAGAACAACAATTACTATACTTATAACTCTCATTATTATAAATCTAACTCATATTATTAGCCATATTATGCTTATATGATCGATAGAACGACAATTACTATACTTATTACTCTTATTATTATGAATCGAACTCATATTATTAACCATATTATGCAGATATGATCGATAGAACTACAATTACTATACTCATTACTCTTATTATTATTAATCTAACTGATATTATTAGCCATATTATGCTTATATGATCGATAGAACGACAATTACTATACTTATTACTCTTATTATTATCAACCTAACTCATATTATTAGCCATATTATGCTTATATGATCGATAGAGCGACAATCACTATACTTATTACTCTTATTATTATCAACCTAACTCATATTATTAGCCATATTATGCTTATATTATCGATATAACGACAATTCCTATACTTATTACTGTTATTATTATCAATCTAACTCATATTATTAGCCATATTATGCTTATATGATCGACAGAACGACAATTACTGTACTAATTACTCTTATCATTATCAATCTAAGTCATATTATTAGCCATATTATGCTTATATGATCGATAGAACGACAAATACTATACTTATTACTCTTATTATTATCAATCGAATTCATATTATTAACCATATTATGCTAATATGATCGATAGAACGACAATTACTATACTTATTACTCTTATTATTATCAATCTAACTCATATTATTAGCCATATTATGCTTATATGATCGATAGAACGACAATTACTATACTCACTACTCTTATTATTATCAATCTAACTCATATTATTAGCCATATTATGCTTATATGATCGACAGAACGACAATTACTATACTTATTACACTCACTATTATCAATCTAACTCATGTTATTAACCATATTATACAGTTATGATCGATAGAACGACAATTACTATACTTATTACTCTTATTATTATCAATCTAACTCATATTATTAGCCATATTATGCTTATATGAGCAATAGAACTACAATTACTATACTTATTGCTCTTATTATTATCAATCTAACTCATATTATTGACCATATTATGCAGATATGATCGATAGAACTACAATTACTATACTCATTACTCTTATTATTATCAATCTAACTCATATTATTAGCCATATTATGCTTAAATGATCGATAGAACGACAATTACTATACTTATTACTCTTATTATTATCAATCTAACTTATATTATTAGCCATATTATGCTTATATGATCGATAGAACGACAATTACTATACTTATTACTCTTATTGTTATCAATCTAACTCATATTATTAACCATATTATGCAGATATGATCGATCGCACGACATTTACTATACCTATTACTCTTATTATTATGAATCTAACTCATATTATTAACCATATTATGCTTATATGATCGATAGAACGAGAATTACTATACTCACTACTCTTAGTATTATCAACCTAACTCATATTATTAGCCATATTATGCTTATATTATCGATAGAACGACAATTACTATACTTATTACTCTTATTATTATGAATCTAACTCATATTATTAACCATATTATGCAGATATGATCGATAGAACTACAATTACTATACTCATTACTCTTATTATTATTAATCTAACTGATATTATTAGCCATATTATGCTTATATGATCGATAGAACTACAATTACTATACTTATTGCTCTTATTATTATCAATCTAACTCATATTATTGACCATATTATGCAGATATGATCGATAGAACTACAATTACTATACTCATTACTCTTATTATTATCAATCTAACTCATATTATTCGCCATATTATTCTTATATGATCGATAGAACGACAATCACTATACTTAATACTCTTATTATTATCAACCTAACTCATATTATTAGCCATATTATGCTTATAATATCGATATAACGACAATTACTATACTTATTACTGTTATTATTATCAATCTAACTCATATTATTAGCCATATTATGCTTATATGAACGACAGAACCACAATTACTGTACTTATTACACTTATCATTATCAATCTAAGTCATATTATTAGCCATATTATGCTTATATGATCGATAGAACGACAATTACTATACTTATTACTCTTATTATTATCAACCTAACTCATATTATTAGCCATATTATGCTTATATGATCGATAGAACGACAATTACTATACTTATTACTCTTATTATTATCAACCTAACTCATATTATTAGCCATATTATGCTTAAATGATCGATAGAACAACAATTACTATACTTATTACTCTCATTATTATAAATCTAACTCATATTATTAGCCATATTATGCTTATATGATCGATGGAACGACAATTACTATACTTATTACTCTTATTATTATGAATCTAACTCATATTATTAACCATATTATGCAGATATGATCGATAGAACTACAATTACTATACTCATTACTCTTATTATTATTAATCTAACTGATATTATTAGCCATATTATGCTTATATGATCGATAGAACGACAATTACTATACTTATTACTCTTATTATTATGCATCTAACTCATATTATTAACCATATTATGCAGATATGATCTATAGAACTACAATTACTATACTCATTACTCTTATTATTATTAATCTACCTGATATTATTAGCCGTATTATGCTTATATGATCGATAGAACGACAATTACTATACTTATTACTCTTATTATCATCAATCTAACTCATATTATTAGCCATATTATGCTTATATGATCGATAGAACGACAAATACTATACTTATTACTCTTATTATTATCAATCTAACTCATATTATTAACCATATTATGCAAATTTGATCGATAGAACGACAATCACTCTACTTATTACTCTTATTATTATCAACCTAACTCATATTATTCGCCATATTATGCTTATATGATCGATAGAACGACAATCACTATACTTATTACTCTTATTATTATCAACCTAACTCATATTATTAGCCATATTATGCTTATATGATCGATAGAACGACAATTACTATACTTATTACTCTTATTATTATGAATCTAACTCATATTATTAACCATATTATGCAGATATGATCGATAGAACTACAATTACTATACTCATTACTCTTATTATTATCAATCTAACTCATATTATTCGCCATATTATTCTTATATGATCGATAGAACGACAATCACTATACTTAATACTCTTATTATTATCAACCTAACTCATATTATTAGCCATATTATGCTTATAATATCGATATAACGACAATTACTATACTTATTACTGTTATTATTATCAATCTAACTCATATTATTAGCCATATTATGCTTATATGAACGACAGAACCACAATTACTGTACTTATTACACTTATCATTATCAATCTAAGTCATATTATTAGCCATATTATGCTTATATGATCGATAGAACGACAATTACTATACTTATTACTCTTATTATTATCAACCTAACTCATATTATTAGCCATATTATGCTTATATGATCGATAGAACGACAATTACTATACTTATTACTCTTATTATTATCAACCTAACTCATATTATTAGCCATATTATGCTTAAATGATCGATAGAACAACAATTACTATACTTATTACTCTCATTATTATAAATCTAACTCATATTATTAGCCATATTATGCTTATATGATCGATGGAACGACAATTACTATACTTATTACTCTTATTATTATGAATCTAACTCATATTATTAACCATATTATGCAGATATGATCGATAGAACTACAATTACTATACTCATTACTCTTATTATTATTAATCTATCTGATATTATTAGCCATATTATGCTTATATGATCGATAGAACGACAATTACTATACTTATTACTCTTATTATTATGCATCTAACTCATATTATTAACCATATTATGCAGATATGATCTATAGAACTACAATTACTATACTCATTACTCTTATTATTATTAATCTACCTGATATTATTAGCCGTATTATGCTTATATGATCGATAGAACGACAATTACTATACTTATTACTCTTATTATCATCAATCTAACTCATATTATTAGCCATATTATGCTTATATGATCGATAGAACGACAAATACTATACTTATTACTCTTATTATTATCAATCTAACTCATATTATTAACCATATTATGCAAATTTGATCGATAGAACGACAATCACTCTACTTATTACTCTTATTATTATCAACCTAACTCATATTATTCGCCATATTATGCTTATATGATCGATAGAACGACAATCACTATACTTATTACTCTTATTATTATCAACCTAACTCATATTATTAGCCATATTATGCTTATATGATCGATAGAACGACAATTACTATACTTATTACTCTTATTATTATGAATCTAACTCATATTATTAACCATATTATGCAGATATGATCGATAGAACTACAATTACTATACTCATTACTCTTATTATTATTAATCTAACTGATATTATTAGCCATATTATGCTTATATGATCGATAGAACGACAATTACTATACTTATTACTCTTATTATCATCAATCTAACTCATATTATTAGCCATATTATGCTTATATGATCGATAGAACGACAAATACTATACTTATTACTCTTATTATTATCAATCTAACTCATATTATTAACCATATTATGCAAATTTGATCGATAGAACGACAATCACTCTACTTATTACTCTTATTATTATCAGTCTAACTCATATTATTAGCCATATTATGCTTATATGATCGATAGAACGACAATTACTCTACTTATTACTCTTATTATTATCAATCTAACTCATATTATTAACCATATTATGCTTATATGATCGATAGAACGAGAATTACTATACTCACTTCTCTTAGTATTATCAATCTAACTCATATTATTAGCCATATTATGCTTAAATGATCGATAGAACGACAATTACTATACTTATTACTCTTATCATTATCAATCTAACTCATATTATTAGCCATATTATGCTTATATTATCGATATAACGACAATTACTATACTTATTACTGTTATTATTATCAATCCAACTCATATTATTAGCCATATTATGCTTATATGAACGACAGAACGACAATTACTGTACTTATTACTCTTATTATTATCAATCTAACTCATATTATTAACCATATTATGCAAATTTGATCGATAGAACGACAATCACTCTACTTATTACTCTTATTATTATCAACCTAACTCATATTATTCGCCATATTATGCTTATATGATCGATAGAACGACAATCACTATACTTATTACTCTTATTATTATCAACCTAACTCATATTATTAGCCATATTATGCTTATATGATCGATAGAACGACAATTACTATACTTATTACTCTTATTATTATGAATCTAACTCATATTATTAACCATATTATGCAGATATGATCGATAGAACTACAATTACTATACTCATTACTCTTATTATTATTAATCTAACTGATATTATTAGCCATATTATGCTTATATGATCGATAGAACGACAATTACTATACTTATTACTCTTATTATCATCAATCTAACTCATATTATTAGCCATATTATGCTTATATGATCGATAGAACGACAAATACTATACTTATTACTCTTATTATTATCAATCTAACTCATATTATTAACCATATTATGCAAATTTGATCGATAGAACGACAATCACTCTACTTATTACTCTTATTATTATCAATCTAACACATATTATTAGCCATATTATGCTTATATGATCGATAGAACGACAATTACTCTACTTATTACTCTTATTATTATCAATCTAACTCATATTATTAACCATATTATGCTTATATGATCGATAGAACGAGAATTACTATACTCACTTCTCTTAGTATTATCAATCTAACTCATATTATTAGCCATATTATGCTTAAATGATCGATAGAACGACAATTACTATACTTATTACTCTTATCATTATCAATCTAACTCATATTATTAGCCATATTATGCTTATATTATCGATATAACGACAATTACTATACTTATTACTGTTATTATTATCAATCTAACTCATATTATTAGCCATATTATGCTTATATGAACGACAGAACGACAATTACTGTACTTATTACTCTTATTATTATCAATCTAACTCATATTATTAGCCATATTATGCTTATATGATCGATAGAGCGAGAATAACTATACTCACTACTCTTAGTATTATCCATCTAACTCATATTATTAGCCATATTATGCTTATATTATCGATAGAACGACAATTACTGTACTTATTACTCTTATCATTATCGATCTAACTCATATTATTAGCCATATTATGCTTATATGATCGATAGAACGACAAATACTATACTTATTACTCTTATTATTATCAATCTAACTCATATTATTAACCATATTATGCTAATATGATCGATAGAACGACAATTACTATACTTATTACTCTTATTATTATCAACCTAACTCATATTATTAGCCATATTATGCTTAAATGATCGATAGAACAACACTTACTATACTTATTACTCTCATTATTATAAATCTAACTCATGTTATTAGCCATATTATGCTTATATGATCGATAGAACGACAATTACTATACTTATTACTCTTATTATTATGAATCTAACTCATATTATTAACCATATTATGCAGATATGATCGATAGAACTACAATTACTATACTCATTACTCTTATTATTATTAATCTAACTGATATTATTAGCCATATTATGCTTATATGATCGATAGAACGACAAATACTATACTTATTACTCTTATTATCATCAATCTAACTTATATTATTAGCCATATTATGCTTATATGATCGATAGAACGACAAATACTATACTTATTACTCTTATTATTATCAATCTAACTCATATTATTAACCATATTATGCAAATTTGATCGATAGAACGACAATCACTCTACTTATTACTCTTATTATTATCAATCTAACTCATATTATTAGCCATATTATGCTTATATGATCGATAGAACGACAATTACTCTACTTATTACTCTTATTATTATCAACCTAACTCATATTATTAGCCATATTATGCTTATATGATCGATAGAACGACAATTACTATACTTATTACTCTTATTATTATGAATCTAACTCATATTATTAACCATATTATGCAGATATGATCGATAGAACTACAATTACTATACTCATTACTCTTATTATTATTAATCTAACTGATATTATTAGCCATATTATGCTTATATGATCGATAGAACGACAATTACTATACTTATTACTCTTATTATCATCAATCTAACTCATATTATTAGCCATATTATGCTTATATGATCGATAGAACGACAAATACTATACTTATTACTCTTATTATTATCAATCTAACTCATATTATTAACCATATTATGCAAATTTGATCGATAGAACGACAATTACTATACTTATTACTCTTAATATTATCAATCTAACTAATATTATTAGCCATTTTATGCTTATATGATCGACAGAACAACAATTACTATACTTATTACTTTTATTATTATCAATCTAACTCATATTATTAGCCATATTATGCTTATATGATCGACAGAACGACAATTACTATACTTATTACACTCACTGTTGTCAATCTAAATCATATTATTAACCATATTATGTAAATATGATCGATAGAGCGACAATTACTATACTCATTACTCTTATCATTATCAATCTAACCCATATTATTAGCCATATTATGCTTATATGATCGATAGAGCGAGAATAACTATACTCACTACTCTTAGTATTATCCATCTAACTCATATTATTAGCCATATTATGCTTATATTATCGATAGAACGACAATTACTGTACTTATTACTCTTATCATTATCGATCTAACTCATATTATTAGCCATATTATGCTTATATGATCGATAGAACGACAAATACTATACTTATTACTCTTATTATTATCAATCTAACTCATATTATTAACCATATTATGCTAATATGATCGATAGAACGACAATTACTATACTTATTACTCTTATTATTATCAACCTAACTCATATTATTAGCCATATTATGCTTAAATGATCGATAGAACAACAATTACTATACTTATTACTCTCATTATTATAAATCTAACTCATATTATTAGCCATATTATGCTTATATGATCGATAGAACGACAATTACTATACTTATTACTCTTATTATTATGAATCTAACTCATATTATTAACCATATTATGCAGATATGATCGATAGAACTACAATTACTATACTCATTACTCTTATTATTATTAATCTAACTGATATTATTAGCCATATTATGCTTATATGATCGATAGAACGACAAATACTATACTTATTACTCTTATTATCATCAATCTAACTCATATTATTAGCCATATTATGCTTATATGATCGATAGAACGACAAATACTATACTTATTACTCTTATTATTATCAATCTAACTCATATTATTAACCATATTATGCAAATTTGATCGATAGAACGACAATCACTCTACTTATTACTCTTATTATTATCAATCTAACTCATATTATTAGCCATATTATGCTTATATGATCGATAGAACGACAATTACTCTACTTATTACTCTTATTATTATCAATCTAACTCATATTATTAACCATATTATGCTTATATGATCGATAGAACGACAATTACTATACTTATTACTCTTATTATTATCAATCTAACTCATATTATTAGCCATATTATGCTTATATGATCGATAGAACGACAAATACTATACTTATTACTCTTATTATTATCAATCTAACTCATATTATTAACCATATTATGCAAATTTGATCGATAG
Source organism: Megachile rotundata (assembly GCF_050947335.1). Taxonomy (NCBI): domain Eukaryota; kingdom Metazoa; phylum Arthropoda; class Insecta; order Hymenoptera; family Megachilidae; genus Megachile; species Megachile rotundata. Next base: position 69,244 of record NW_027473663.1, read on the forward strand.
AACGATAATCACTCTACTTATTACTCTTATTATTTTCAACCTAACTCATATTATTCGCCATATTATGCTTATATGATCGATAGAACGACAATCACTATACTTATTACTCTTATTATTATCAACCTAACTCATATTATTAACCATATTATTCTTATATGATCGATAGAACGAGAATTACTATACTCACTTCTCTTAGTATTATCAATCTAACTCATATTATTAGCCATATTATGCTTAAATGATCGATAGAACGACAATTACTATACTTATTACTCTTATTATTATCAATCTAACTCATATTATTAGCCATATTATGCTTATATGAACGACAGAACGACAATTACTGTACTTATTACTCTTATTATTATCAATCTAACTCATATTATTAGCCATATTATGCTTATATGATCGATAGAGCGAGAATTACTATACTCACTACTCTTAGTATTATCCATCTAACTCATATTATTAGCCATATTATGCTTATATTATCGATAGAACGACAATTACTGTACTTATTACTGTTATTATTACCAATCTAACGCATATTATTAGCCATATTATGCTTATATGATCGATAGAACGACAATTACTGTACTTATTACTCTTATCATTATCGATCTAACTCATATTATTAGCCATATTATGCTTAAATGATCGATAGAACAACAATTACTATACTTATTACTCTCATTATTATAAATCTAACTCATATTATTAACCATATTATGCAAATTTGATCGATAGAACGACAATCACTCTACTTATTACTCTTATTATTATCAATCTAACTCATATTATTAGCCATATTATACTTATATGATCGATAGAACGACAATTACTATACTTATTACTCTTATTATTATGAATCTAACTCATATTATTAACCATATTATGCAGATATGATCGATAGAACTACAATTACGATACTCATTACTCTTATTATTATTAATCTAACTGATATTATTAGCCATATTATGCTTATATGATCGATAGAACGACAATTACTATACTTATTACTCTTAATATCATCAATCTAACTCATATTATTAGCCATATTATGCTTATATGATCGATAGAACGACAATTACTGTACTTATTACTCTTATCATTATCGATCTAACTCATATTATTAGCCATATTATGCTTAAATGATCGATAGAACAACAATTACTATACTTATTACTCTCATTATTATAAATCTAACTCATATTATTAACCATATTATGCAAATTTGATCGATAGAACGACAATCACTCTACTTATTACTCTTATTATTATCAATCTAACTCATATTATTAGCCATATTATGCTTATATGATCGATAGAACGACAAATACTATACTTATTACTCTTATTATTATCAGTCTAACTCATATTATTAACCATATTATGCAAATTTGATCGATAGAACGACAATCACTCTACTTATTACTCTTATTATTATCAACCTAACTCATATTATTCGCCATATTATGCTTAAATGATCGATAGAACAACAATTACTATACTTATTACTCTCATTATTATAAATATAACTCATATTATTAGCCATATTATGCTTATATGATCGATAGAACGACAATTACTATACTTATTACTCTTATTATTATGAATCTAACTCATATTATTAACCATATTATGCAGATATGATCGATAGAACTACAATTACTATACTCATTACTCTTATTATTATTAATCTAACTGATATTATTAGCCATATTATGCAAATTTGATCGATAGAACGACAATCACTCTACTTATTACTCTTATTATTATCAATCTAACTCATATTATTAGCCATATTATGCTTATATGATCGATAGAACGACAATTACTCTACCTATTACTCTTATTATTATCAATCTAACTCATATTTATAACCATATTATGCTTATATGATCGATAGAACGACAATTACTATACTTATTACTCTTATTATTATCAATCTAACTCATATTATTAGCCATATTATGCTTATATGATCGATAGAACGACAATTACTCTACTTATTACTCTTATTATTATCAACCTAACTCATATTATTAGCCATATTATGCTTATATGATCGATAGAACGACAATTACTATACTTATTACTCTTATTATTATCAATCTAACTCATATTATTAACCATATTATGCAAATTTGATCGATAGAACGACAATCACTCTACTTATTACTCTTATTATTATCAATCTAACTCATATTATTAGCCATATTATGCTTATATGATCGATAGAACGACAATTACTCTACTTATTACTCTTATTATTATCAACCTAACTCATATTATTAGCCATATTATGCTTATATGATCGATAGAACGACAATTACTATACTTATTACTCTTATTATTATGAATCTAACTCATATTATTAACCATATTATGCAGATATGATCGATAGAACTACAATTACTATACTCATTACTCTTATTATTATTAATCTAACTGATATTATTAGCCATATTATGCTTATATGATCGATAGAACGACAATTACTATACTTATTACTCTTATTATCATCAATCTAACTCATATTATTAGCCATATTATGCTTATATGATCGATAGAACGACAAATACTATACTTATTACTCTTATTATTATCAATCTAACTCATATTATTAACCATATTATGCAAATTTGATCGATAGAACGACAATTACTATACTTATTACTCTTAATATTATCAATCTAACTAATATTATTAGCCATTTTATGCTTATATGATCGACAGAACAACAATTACTATACTTATTACTTTTATTATTATCAATCTAACTCATATTATTAGCCATATTATGCTTATATGATCGACAGAACGACAATTACTATACTTATTACACTCACTGTTGTCAATCTAAATCATATTATTAACCATATTATGAAAATATGATCGATAGAGCGACAATTACTATACTCATTACTCTTATCATTATCAATCTAACCCATATTATTAGCCATATTATGCTTATATGATCGATAGAGCGAGAATAACTATACTCACTACTCTTAGTATTATCCATCTAACTCATATTATTAGCCATATTATGCTTATATTATCGATAGAACGACAATTACTGTACTTATTACTCTTATCATTATCGATCTAACTCATATTATTAGCCATATTATGCTTATATGATCGATAGAACGACAAATACTATACTTATTACTCTTATTATTATCAATCTAACTCATATTATTAACCATATTATGCAAATTTGATCGATAGAACGACAATCACTCTACTTATTACTCTTATTATTATCAATCTAACTCATATTATTAGCCATATTATGCTTATATGATCGATAGAACGACAATTACTCTACTTATTACTCTTATTATTATCAATCTAACTCATATTATTAACCATATTATGCTTATATGATCGATAGAACGACAATTACTATACTTATTACTCTTATTATTATCAATCTAACTCATATTATTAGCCATATTATGCTTATATGATCGATAGAACGACAAATACTATACTTATTACTCTTATTATTATCAATCTAACTCATATTATTAACCATATTATGCAAATTTGATCGATAGAACGACAATCACTCTACTTATTACTCTTATTATTTTCAACCTAACTCATATTATTCGCCATATTATGCTTATATGATCGATAGAACGACAATCACTATACTTATTACTCTTATTATTATCAACCTAACTCATATTATTAGCCATATTATGCTTATATTATCGATATAACGACAATTACTATACTTATTACTGTTATTATTATCAATCTAACTCATATTATTAGCCATATTATGCTTATATGAACGACAGAACCACAATTACTGTACTTATTACACTTATCATTATCAATCTAAGTCATATTATTAGCCATATTATGCTTAAATGATCGATAGAACAACAATTACTATACTTATTACTCTCATTATTATAAATCTAACTCATATTATTAGCCATATTATGCTTATATGATCGATAGAACGACAATTACTCTACTTATTACTCTTATTATTATCAATCTAACTCATATTATTAACCATATTATTCTTATATGATCGATAGAACGAGAATTACTACACTCACTTCTCTTAGTATTATCAATCTAACTCATATTATTAGCCATATTATGCTTAAATGATCGATAGAACGACAATTACTATACTTATTACTCTTATTATTATCAATCTAACTCATATTATTAGCCATATTATGCTTATATGAACGACAGAACGACAATTACTGTACTTATTACTCTTATTATTATCAATCTAACTCATATTATTAGCCATATTATGCTTATATGATCGATAGAGCGAGAATTACTATACTCACTACTCTTAGTATTATCCATCTAACTCATATTATTAGCCATATTATGCTTATATTATCGATAGAACGACAATTACTGTACTTATTACTGTTATTATTACCAATCTAACGCATATTATTAGCCATATTATGCTTATATGATCGATAGAACGACAATTACTGTACTTATTACTCTTATCATTATCGATCTAACTCATATTATTAGCCATATTATGCTTAAATGATCGATAGAACAACAATTACTATACTTATTACTCTCATTATTATAAATCTAACTCATATTATTAACCATATTATGCAAATTTGATCGATAGAACGACAATCACTCTACTTATTACTCTTATTATTATCAATCTAACTCATATTATTAGCCATATTATGCTTATATGATCGATAGAACGACAATTACTATACTTATTACTCTTATTATTATGAATCTAACTCATATTATTAACCATATTATGCAGATATGATCGATAGAACTACAATTACGATACTCATTACTCTTATTATTATTAATCTAACTGATATTATTAGCCATATTATGCTTATATGATCGATAGAACGACAATTACTATACTTATTACTCTTAATATCATCAATCTAACTCATATTATTAGCCATATTATGCTTATATGATCGATAGAACGACAATTACTGTACTTATTACTCTTATCATTATCGATCTAACTCATATTATTAGCCATATTATGCTTAAATGATCGATAGAACAACAATTACTATACTTATTACTCTCATTATTATAAATCTAACTCATATTATTAACCATATTATGCAAATTTGATCGATAGAACGACAATCACTCTACTTATTACTCTTATTATTATCAATCTAACTCATATTATTAGCCATATTATGCTTATATGATCGATAGAACGACAAATACTATACTTATTACTCTTATTATTATCAATCTAACTCATATTATTAACCATATTATGCAAATTTGATCGATAGAACGACAATCACTCTACTTATTACTCTTATTATTATCAACCTAACTCATATTATTCGCCATATTATGCTTAAATGATCGATAGAACAACAATTACTATACTTATTACTCTCATTATTATAAATATAACTCATATTATTAGCCATATTATGCTTATATGATCGATAGAACGACAATTACTATACTTATTACTCTTATTATTATGAATCTAACTCATATTACTAACCATATTATGCAGATATGATCGATAGAACTACAATTACTATACTCATTACTCTTATTATTATTAATCTAACTGATATTATTAGCCATATTATGCAAATTTGATCGATAGAACGACAATCACTCTACTTATTACTCTTATTATTATCAATCTAACTCATATTATTAGCCATATTATGCTTATATGATCGATAGAACGACAATTACTCTACCTATTACTCTTATTATTATCAATCTAACTCATATTTATAACCATATTATGCTTATATGATCGATAGAACGACAATTACTATACTTATTACTCTTATTATTATCAATCTAACTCATATTATTAACCATATTATGCAGATATGATCGATCGCACGACATTTGCTATACCTATTACTCTTATTATTATGCATCTAACTCATATTATTAACCATATTATGCAGATATGATCTATAGAACTACAATTACTATACTCATTACTCTTATTATTATTAATCTAACTGATATTATTAGCCGTATTATGCTTATATGATCGATAGAACGACAATTACTATACTTATTACTCTTATTATCATCAATCTAACTAATATTATTAGCCATATTATGCTTATATGATCGATAGAACGACAAATACTATACTTATTACTCTTATTATTATCAATCTAACTCATTTTATTAACCATATTATGCAAATTTGATCGATAGAACGACAATCACTCTACTTATTACTCTTATTATTATCAACCTAACTCATATTATTAGCCATATTATGCTTATATGATCGATAGAACGACAATCACTATACTTATTACTCTTATTATTATCAACCTAACTCATATTATTAGCCATATTATGCTTATATGAACGACAGAACCACAATTACTGTACTTATTACACTTATCATTATCAATCTAAGTCATATTATTAGCCATATTATGCTTAAATGATCGATAGAACAACAATTACTATACTTATTACTCTCATTATTATAAATCTAACTCATATTATTAGCCATATTATGCTTATATGATCGATAGAACGACAATTACTATACTTATTACTCTTATTATTATGAATCTAACTCATATTATTAACCATATTATGCAGATATGATCGATAGAACTACAATTACTATACTCATTACTCTTATTATTATTAATCTAACTGATATTATTAGCCATATTATGCTTATATGATCGATAGAACGACAATTACTATACTTATTACTCTTATTATCATCAATCTAACTCATATTATTAGCCATATTATGCTTATATGATCGATAGAACGACAAATACTATACTTATTACTCTTATTATTATCAATCGAACTCATATTATTAACCATATTATGCAAATTTGATCGATAGAACGACAATCACTCTACTTATTACTCTTATTATTATCAATCTAACTCATATTATTAACCATATTATGCAGATATGATCGATCGCACGACATTTGCTATACCTATTACTCTTATTATTATGCATCTAACTCATATTATTAACCATATTATGCAGATATGATCTATAGAACTACAATTACTATACTCATTACTCTTATTATTATTAATCTAACTGATATTATTAGCCGTATTATGCTTATATGATCGATAGAACGACAATTACTATACTTATTACTCTTATTATCATCAATCTAACTCATATTATTAGCCATATTATGCTTATATGATCGATAGAACGACAAATACTATACTTATTACTCTTATTATTATCAATCTAACTCATTTTATTAACCATATTATGCAAATTTGATCGATAGAACGACAATCACTCTACTTATTACTCTTATTATTATCAACCTAACTCATATTATTAGCCATATTATGCTTATATGATCGATAGAACGACAATCACTATACTTATTACTCTTATTATTATCAACCTAACTCATATTATTAGCCATATTATGCTTATATTATCGATATAACGACAATTACTATACTTATTACTGTTATCATTATCAATCTAACTCATATTATTAGGCAGATTATGCTTATATGATCAATAGAGCGACAATCACTATACTTATTACTCTTATTATTATCAACCTAACTCATATTATTAGCCATATTATGCTTATATGATCGATAGAACGAGAATTACTATACTCACTACTCTTAGTATTATCCATCTAACTCATATTATTAGCCATATTATGCTTATATTATCGATAGAACGACATTTACTATACTTATTACTGTTATTATTACCAATCTAACGCATATTATTAGCCATATTATGCTTAAATGATCGATAGAACAACAATTACTATACTTATTACTCTCATTATTATAAATCTAACTCATATTATTAACCATATTATGCAAATTTGATCGATAGAACGACAATCACTCTACTTATTACTCTTATTATTATCAATCTAACTCATATTATTAGCCATATTATGCTTATATGATCGATAGAACGACAATTACTATATTTATTACTCTTATTATTATGAATCTAACTCATATTATTAACCATATTATGCAGATATGATCGATAGAACTACAATTACGATACTCATTACTCTTATTATTATTAATCTAACTGATATTATTAGCCATATTATGCTTATATGATCGATAGAACGACAATTACTATACTTATTACTCTTAATATCATCAATCTAACTCATATTATTAGCCATATTATGCTTATATGATCGATAGAACGACAATTACTGTACTTATTACTCTTATCATTATCGATCTAACTCATATTATTAGCCATATTATGCTTAAATGATCGATAGAACAACAATTACTATACTTATTACTCTCATTATTATAAATCTAACTCATATTATTAACCATATTATGCAAATTTGATCGATAGAACGACAATCACTCTAATTATTACTCTTATTATTATCAATCTAACTCATATTATTAGCCATATTATGCTTATATGATCGATAGAACGACAAATACTATACTTATTACTCTTATTATTATCAATCTAACTCATATTATTAACCATATTATGCAAATTTGATCGATAGAACGACAATCACTCTACTTATTACTCTTATTATTATCAACCTAACTCATATTATTCGCCATATTATGCTTATATGATCGATAGAACGACAATCACTATACTTATTACTCTTATTATTATCAACCTAACTCATATTATTAGCCATATTAAGCTTATATTATCGATATAACGACAATTACTATACTTATTACTGTTATTATTATCAATCTAACTCATATTATTAGCCATATTATGCTTATATGAACGACAGAACCACAATTACTGTACTTATTACACTTATCGTTATCAATCTAAGTCATATTATTAGCCATATTATGCTTAAATGATCGATAGAACAACAATTACTATACTTATTACTCTCATTATTATAAATCTAACTCATATTATTAGCCATATTATGCTTATATGATCGATAGAACGACAATTACTATACTTATTACTCTTATTATTATGAATCTAACTCATATTATTAACCATATTATGCAGATATGATCGATAGAACTACAATTACTATACTCATTACTCTTATTATTATTAATCTAACTGATATTATTAGCCATATTATGCTTATATGATCGATAGAACGACAATTACTATACTTATTACTCTTATTATCATCAACCTAACTCATATTACTAGCCAGATTATGCTTATATGATCGATAGAGCGACAATCACTATACTTATTACTCTTATTATTATCAACCTAACTCATATTATTAGCCATATTATGCTTATATTATCGATAGAACGACAATTACTATACTTATTACTGTTATTATTATCAATCTAACTCATATTATTAGTTATATTATCCTCAATTGATCGATAGAACGACAATTACTATACTTATTACTCTTATTATTATCAATCTAACTCATATTATTAGCCATATTATGCTTAAATGATCGATAGAACGACAATTACTATACTTGTTACACTCACTGTTATCAATCTAACTCATATTATTAACCATATTATGCAAATTTGATCGATAGAACGACAATCACTATACTTATTACTCTTATTATTATCAACCTAACTCATATTATTAGCCATATTATGCTTAAATGATCGATAGAACAACAATTACTATACTTATTACTCTTATTATTATAAATCTAACTCATATTATTAGCCATATTATGCTTATATGATCGATAAAACGACAATTACTGTACTTATTACTCTTATCATTATCGATCTAACTCATATTGTTAGCCATATTATGCTTATATGATCGACAGAACGACAATTACTATACTTATTACTCTTATTATTATCAACCTAACTCATATTATTAGCCATATTATGCTTAAATGATCGATAGAACAACAATTACTATACTTATTACTCTTATTATTATCAACCTAACTCATATTATTAGCCATATTATGCTTATATGATCGATAGAACGACAATCACTATACTTATTACTCTTATTATTATCAACCTAACTCATATTATTAGCCATATTATGCTTATATGATCGATAGAACGAGAATTACTATACTCACTACTCTTAGTATTATCCATCTAACTCATATTATTAGCCATATTATGCTTATATTATCGATAGAACGACAATTACTATACTTATTACTGTTATTATTGTCAATCTAACGCATATTATTAGCCATATTATGCTTATATGATCGTTAGAACGACAATTACTGTACTTATTACTCTTATCATTATCGATCTAACTCATATTACTAGCCATATTATGCTTATATGATCGATAGAACGACAATTACTATACTTATTACTCTTATTATTATCAATCTAACTCATATTATTAGCCATATTATGCTTATATGATCGATAGAACGACAATTACTATACTTATTACTGTTATTATTATCAATCTAACTCATATTATTAGCCATATTATGCTTATATGAACGACAGAACGACAATTTCTGTACTTATTACTCTTATTATTATCAATCTAACTCATATTATTAGCCATATTATGCTTATATGATCGACAGAACGAGAATTACTATACTCACTACTCTTAGTATTATCCATCTAACTCATATTATTAGCCATATTATGCTTATATTATCGATAGAACGACAATTACTATACTTATTACTGTTATTATTATCAATCTAACGCATATTATTAGCCATATTATGCTTATATGATCGATAGAACGACAATTACTGTACTTATTACTCTTATCATTATCGATCTAACTCATATTATTAGCCATATTATGCTTATATGATCGATAGAACGACAATTACTATACTTATTACTCTTATTATTATGAATCTAGCTCATATTATTAACCATATTATGCAGATATGATCGATAGAACTACAATTACTATACTCATTACTCTTATTATTATTAATCTAACTGATATTATTAGCCATATTATGCTTATATGATCGATAGAACGACAATTACTATACTTATTACTCTTATTATCATCAATCTAACTCATATTATTAACCATATTATGCTAATATGATCGATAGAACTACAATTACTATACTCATTACTCTTATTATTATCAATCTAACTCATATTATTAGCCATATTATGCTTATATGATCGATAGAACGACAATTACTGTACTTATTACTCTTATCATTATCGATCTAACTCATATTATTAGCCATATTATGCTTATATGATCGATAGAACGACAGTTACTATACTTATTACTCTTATTATTATCAATCTAACTCATATTATTAGCCATATTATGCTTATATGATCGATAGAACAACAATTACTATACTTATTACTCTTACTATTATCAATCCAACTCATATTATTAGCCATATTATGCTTATGTGATCGATAGAACGAGAATTACTATACTCACTACTCTTAGTATTATCAATCTAACTCATATTATTAGCCATATTATGCTTATATTATCGATAGAACGACAAATACTATACTTATTACTCTTATTATTATCAATCTAACTCATATTATTAGCCATATTATGCTTATATGATCGATAGAACGACAATTACTATACTTATTACTCTTATTATTATCAATCTAACTCATATTATTAGCCATATTATGCTTATATGATCGATAGAACGAGAATTACTATACTCACTTCTCTTAGTATTATCAATCTAACTCATATTATTAGCCATATTATGCTTAAATGATCGATAGAACGACAATTACTATACTTATTACTCTTATTATTATCAATCTAACTCATATTATTAGCCATATTATGCTTCTATGTTCGATAGAACGAGAATTACTATACTCACTACTCTTAGTATTATCAATCTAACTCATATTATTAGCCATATTATGCTTATATGATCGATAGAACGACAATTACTGTACTTATTACTCTTATCATTATCGATCTAACTCATATTACTAGCCATATTATGCTTATATGATCGATAGAACGACAATTACTATACTTATTACTCTTATTATTATCAATCTAACTCATATTATTAGCCATATTATGCTTATATGATCGATAGAACGACAATTACTATACTTATTACTGTTATTATTATCAATCTAACTCATATTATTAGCCATATTATGCTTATATTATCGATAGAACGACAATTACTATACTTATTACTGTTATTATTATCAATCTAACGCATATTATTAGCCATATTATGCTTATATGATCGATAGAACGACAATTACTGTACTTATTACTCTTATCATTATCGATCTAACTCATATTATTAGCCATATTATGCTTATATGATCGATAGAACGACAATTACTATACTTATTACTCTTATTATTATGAATCTAGCTCATATTATTAACCATATTATGCAGATATGATCGATAGAACTACAATTACTATACTCATTACTCTTATTATTATTAATCTAACTGATATTATTAGCCATATTATGCTTATATGATCGATAGAACGACAATTACTATACTTATTACTCTTATTATCATCAATCTAACTCATATTATTAACCATATTATGCTAATATGATCGATAGAACTACAATTACTATACTCATTACTCTTATTATTATCAATCTAACTCATATTATTAGCCATATTATGCTTATATGATCGATAGAACGACAATTACTGTACTTATTACTCTTATCATTATCGATCTAACTCATATTATTAGCCATATTATGCTTATATGATCGATAGAACGACAGTTACTATACTTATTACTCTTATTATTATCAATCTAACTCATATTATTAGCCATATTATGCTTCTATGTTCGATAGAACGAGAATTACTATACTCACTACTCTTAGTATTATCAATCTAACTCATATTATTAGCCATATTATGCTTATATGATCGATAGAACGACAATTACTGTACTTATTACTCTTATCATTATCGATCTAACTCATATTATTAGCCATATTATGCTTAAATGATCGATAGAACGACAATTACTATACTTATTACTCTTATTATTATCAATCTAACTCATATTATTAGCCATATTATGCTTCTATGTTCGATAGAACGAGAATTACTATACTCACTACTCTTAGTATTATCAATCTAACTCATATTATTAGCCATATTATGCTTATATGATCGATAGAACGACAATTACTGTACTTATTACTCTTATCATTATCGATCTAACTCATATTACTAGCCATATTATGCTTATATGATCGATAGAACGACAATTACTATACTTATTACTCTTATTATTATCAATCTAACTCATATTATTAGCCATATTATGCTTATATGATCGATAGAACGACAATTACTATACTTATTACTGTTATTATTATCAATCTAACTCATATTATTAGCCATATTATGCTTATATTATCGATAGAACGACAATTACTATACTTATTACTGTTATTATTATCAATCTAACGCATATTATTAGCCATATTATGCTTATATGATCGATAGAACGACAATTACTGTACTTATTACTCTTATCATTATCGATCTAACTCATATTATTAGCCATATTATGCTTATATGATCGATAGAACGACAATTACTATACTTATTACTCTTATTATTATGAATCTAGCTCATATTATTAACCATATTATGCAGATATGATCGATAGAACTACAATTACTATACTCATTACTCTTATTATTATTAATCTAACTGATATTATTAGCCATATTATGCTTATATGATCGATAGAACGACAATTACTATACTTATTACTCTTATTATCATCAATCTAACTCATATTATTAACCATATTATGCTAATATGATCGATAGAACTACAATTACTATACTCATTACTCTTATTATTATCAATCTAACTCATATTATTAGCCATATTATGCTTATATGATCGATAGAACGACAATTACTGTACTTATTACTCTTATCATTATCGATCTAACTCATATTATTAGCCATATTATGCTTATATGATCGATAGAACGACAGTTACTATACTTATTACTCTTATTATTATCAATCTAACTCATATTATTAGCCATATTATGCTTATATGATCGATAGAACAACAATTACTATACTTATTACTCTTACTATTATCAATCCAACTCATATTATTAGCCATATTATGCTTATGTGATCGATAGAACTAGAATTACTATACTCACTACTCTTAGTATTATCAATCTAACTCATATTATTAGTTATATTATCCTCAATTGATCGATAGAACGACAATTACTATACTTATTACTCTTATTGTTATCAATCTAACTCATATTATTAGCCATATTATGCTTAAATGATCGATAGAACGACAATTACTATACTTGTTACACTCACTGTTATCAATCTAACTCATATTATTAACCATATTATGCAAATTTGATCGATAGAACGACAATCACTATACTTATTACTCTTATTATTATCAACCTAACTCATATTATTAGCCATATTATGCTTAAATGATCGATAGAACAACAATTACTATACTTATTACTCTTATTATTATAAATCTAACTCATATTATTAGCCATATTATGCTTATATGATCGATAAAACGACAATTACTGTACTTATTACTCTTATCATTATCGATCTAACTCATATTGTTAGCCATATTATGCTTATATGATCGACAGAACGACAATTACTATACTTATTACTCTTATTATTATCAACCTAACTCATATTATTAGCCATATTATGCTTAAATGATCGATAGAACAACAATTACTATACTTATTACTCTTATTATTATCAACCTAACTCATATTATTAGCCATATTATGCTTATATGATCGATAGAACGACAATCACTATACTTATTACTCTTATTATTATCAACCTAACTCATATTATTAGCCATATTATGCTTATATGATCGATAGAACGAGAATTACTATACTCACTACTCTTAGTATTATCCATCTAACTCATATTATTAGCCATATTATGCTTATATTATCGATAGAACGACAATTACTATACTTATTACTGTTATTATTGTCAATCTAACGCATATTATTAGCCATATTATGCTTATATGATCGTTAGAACGACAATTACTGTACTTATTACTCTTATCATTATCGATCTAACTCATATTACTAGCCATATTATGCTTATATGATCGATAGAACGACAATTACTATACTTATTACTCTTATTATTATCAATCTAACTCATATTATTAGCCATATTATGCTTATATGATCGATAGAACGACAATTACTATACTTATTACTGTTATTATTATCAATCTAACTCATATTATTAGCCATATTATGCTTATATGAACGACAGAACGACAATTTCTGTACTTATTACTCTTATTATTATCAATCTAACTCATATTATTAGCCATATTATGCTTATATGATCGACAGAACGAGAATTACTATACTCACTACTCTTAGTATTATCCATCTAACTCATATTATTAGCCATATTATGCTTATATTATCGATAGAACGACAATTACTATACTTATTACTGTTATTATTATCAATCTAACGCATATTATTAGCCATATTATGCTTATATGATCGATAGAACGACAATTACTGTACTTATTACTCTTATCATTATCGATCTAACTCATATTATTAGCCATATTATGCTTATATGATCGATAGAACGACAATTACTATACTTATTACTCTTATTATTATGAATCTAGCTCATATTATTAACCATATTATGCAGATATGATCGATAGAACTACAATTACTATACTCATTACTCTTATTATTATTAATCTAACTGATATTATTAGCCATATTATGCTTATATGATCGATAGAACGACAATTACTATACTTATTACTCTTATTATCATCAATCTAACTCATATTATTAACCATATTATGCTAATATGATCGATAGAACTACAATTACTATACTCATTACTCTTATTATTATCAATCTAACTCATATTATTAGCCATATTATGCTTATATGATCGATAGAACGACAATTACTGTACTTATTACTCTTATCATTATCGATCTAACTCATATTATTAGCCATATTATGCTTATATGATCGATAGAACGACAGTTACTATACTTATTACTCTTATTATTATCAATCTAACTCATACTATTAGCCATATTATGCTTATATGATCGATAGAACAACAATTACTATACTTATTACTCTTACTATTATCAATCCAACTCATATTATTAGCCATATTATGCTTATGTGATCGATAGAACGAGAATTACTATACTCACTACTCTTAGTATTATCAATCTAACTCATATTATTAGCCATATTATGCTTATATTATCGATAGAACGACAAATACTATACTTATTACTCTTATTATTATCAATCTAACTCATATTATTAGCCATATTATGCTTATATGATCGATAGAACGACAATTACTATACTTATTACTCTTATTATTATCAATCTAACTCATATTATTAGCCATATTATGCTTATATGATCGATAGAACGAGAATTACTATACTCACTTCTCTTAGTATTATCAATCTAACTCATATTATTAGCCATATTATGCTTAAATGATCGATAGAACGACAATTACTATACTTATTACTCTTATTATTATCAATCTAACTCATATTATTAGCCATATTATGCTTCTATGTTCGATAGAACGAGAATTACTATACTCACTACTCTTAGTATTATCAATCTAACTCATATTATTAGCCATATTATGCTTATATGATCGATAGAACGACAATTACTGTACTTATTACTCTTATCATTATCGATCTAACTCATATTACTAGCCATATTATGCTTATATGATCGATAGAACGACAATTACTATACTTATTACTCTTATTATTATCAATCTAACTCATATTATTAGCCATATTATGCTTATATGATCGATAGAACGACAATTACTATACTTATTACTGTTATTATTATCAATCTAACTCATATTATTAGCCATATTATGCTTATATTATCGATAGAACGACAATTACTATACTTATTACTGTTATTATTATCAATCTAACGCATATTATTAGCCATATTATGCTTATATGATCGATAGAACGACAATTACTGTACTTATTACTCTTATCATTATCGATCTAACTCATATTATTAGCCATATTATGCTTATATGATCGATAGAACGACAATTACTATACTTATTACTCTTATTATTATGAATCTAGCTCATATTATTAACCATATTATGCAGATATGATCGATAGAACTACAATTACTATACTCATTACTCTTATTATTATTAATCTAACTGATATTATTAGCCATATTATGCTTATATGATCGATAGAACGACAATTACTATACTTATTACTCTTATTATCATCAATCTAACTCATATTATTAACCATATTATGCTAATATGATCGATAGAACTACAATTACTATACTCATTACTCTTATTATTATCAATCTAACTCATATTATTAGCCATATTATGCTTATATGATCGATAGAACGACAATTACTGTACTTATTACTCTTATCATTATCGATCTAACTCATATTATTAGCCATATTATGCTTATATGATCGATAGAACGACAGTTACTATACTTATTACTCTTATTATTATCAATCTAACTCATATTATTAGCCATATTATGCTTATATGATCAATAGAACAACAATTACTATACTTATTACTCTTACTATTATCAATCCAACTCATATTATTAGCCATATTATGCTTATGTGATCGATAGAACGAGAATTACTATACTCACTACTCTTAGTATTATCAATCTAACTCATATTATTAGCCATATTATGCTTATATTATCGATAGAACGACAAATACTATACTTATTACTCTTATTATTATCAATCTAACTCATATTATTAGCCATATTATGCTTATATGATCGATAGAACGACAATTACTATACTTATTACTCTTATTATTATCAATCTAACTCATATTATTAGCCATATTATGCTTATATGATCGATAGAACGAGAATTACTATACTCACTTCTCTTAGTATTATCAATCTAACTCATATTATTAGCCATATTATGCTTAAATGATCGATAGAACGACAATTACTATACTTATTACTCTTATTATTATCAATCTAACTCATATTATTAGCCATATTATGCTTCTATGTTCGATAGAACGAGAATTACTATACTCACTACTCTTAGTATTATCAATCTAACTCATATTATTAGCCATATTATGCTTATATGATCGATAGAACGAGAACTACTATACTCACTACTCTTAGTATTATCAATCTAACGCATATTATTAGCCATATTATGCTTATATGATCGATAGAACGACAATCACTATACTTATTACTCTTATTATTATCAACCTAACTCATATTATTAGCCATATTATGCTTAAATGATCGATAGAACAACAATTACTATACTTATTACTCTTATTATTATCAATCTAACTCATATTATTAGCCATATTATGCTTATATGATCGATAGAACGACAATTACTGTACTTATTACTCTTATCATTATCGATCTAACTCATATTGTTAGCCATATTATGCTTATATGATCGACAGAACGACAATTACTATACTTATTACTCTTATTATTATCAACCTAACTCATATTATTAGCCATATTATGCTTAAATGATCGATAGAACAACAATTACTATACTTATTACTCTTATTATTATCAACCTAACTCATATTATTAGCCATATTATGCTTATATGATCGATAGAACGACAATCACTATACTTATTACTCTTATTATTATCAACCTAACTCATATTATTAGCCATATTATGCTTATATGATCGATAGAACGAGAATTACTATACTCACTACTCTTAGTATTATCCATCTAACTCATATTATTAGCCATATTATGCTTATATTATCGATAGAACGACAATTACTATACTTATTACTGTTATTATTATCAATCTAACGCATATTATTAGCCATATTATGCTTATATGATCGATAGAACGACAATTACTGTACTTATTACTCTTATCATTATCGATCTAACTCATATTATTAGCCATATTATGCTTATATGATCGATAGAACGACAATTACTATACTTATTACTCTTATTATTATGAATCTAGCTCATATTATTAACCATATTATGCAGATATGATCGATAGAACTACAATTACTATACTCATTACTCTTATTATTATTAATCTAACTGATATTATTAGCCATATTATGCTTATATGATCGATAGAACGACAATTACTATACTTATTACTCTTATTATCATCAATCTAACTCATATTATTAACCATATTATGCTAATATGATCGATAGAACTACAATTACTATACTCATTACTCTTATTATTATCAATCTAACTCATATTATTAGCCATATTATGCTTATATGATCGATAGAACGACAATTACTGTACTTATTACTCTTATCATTATCGATCTAACTCATATTATTAGCCATATTATGCTTATATGATCGATAGAACGACAGTTACTATACTTATTACTCTTATTATTATCAATCTAACTCATATTATTAGCCATATTATGCTTATATGATCGATAGAACAACAATTACTATACTTATTACTCTTACTATTATCAATCCAACTCATATTATTAGCCATATTATGCTTATGTGATCGATAGAACGACAATTACTATACTTATTACTCTTATTATCATCAATCTAACTCATATTATTAGCCATATTATGCTTATATGATCGATAGAACGAGAACTACTATACTCACTACTCTTAGTATTATCAATCTAACGCATATTATTAGGCATATTATGCTTATATGATCGATAGAACGACAATCACTATACTTATTACTCTTATTATTATCAACCTAACTCATATTATTAGCCATATTATGCTTAAATGATCGATAGAACAACAATTACTATACTTATTACTCTTATTATTATAAATCTAACTTCATATTATTAGCCATATTATGCTTATATGATCGATAGAACGACAATTACTGTACTTATTACTCTTATCATTATCGATCTAACTCATATTGTTAGCCATATTATGCTTATATGATCGACAGAACGACAATTACTATACTTATTACTCTTATTATTATCAACCTAACTCATATTATTAGCCATATTATGCTTAAATGATCGATAGAACAACAATTACTATACTTATTACTCTTATTATTATCAACCTAACTCATATTATTAGCCATATTATGCTTATATGATCGATAGAACGACAATCACTATACTTATTACTCTTATTATTATCAACCTAACTCATATTATTAGCCATATTATGCTTATATGATCGATAGAACGAGAATTACTATACTCACTACTCTTAGTATTATCCATCTAACTCATATTATTAGCCATATTATGCTTATATTATCGATAGAACGACAATTACTATACTTATTACTGTTATTATTATCAATCTAACGCATATTATTAGCCATATTATGCTTATATGATCGATAGAACGACAATTACTGTACTTATTACTCTTATCATTATCGATCTAACTCATATTATTAGCCATATTATGCTTATATGATCGATAGAACGACAATTACTATACTCACTACTCTTATTATTATCAATCTAACTCATATTATTAGCCATATTATGCTTATATGATCGATAGAACGACAATTACTGTACTTATTACTCTTATCATTATCGATCTAACTCATATTACTAGCCATATTATGCTTATATGATCGATAGAACGACAATTACTATACTTATTACTCTTATTATTATCAATCTAACTCATATTATTAGCCATATTATGCTTATATGAACGACAGAACGACAATTTCTGTACTTATTACTCTTATTATTATCAATCTAACTCATATTATTAGCCATATTATGCTTATATGATCGACAGAACGAGAATTACTATACTCACTACTCTTAGTATTATCCATCTAACTCATATTATTAGCCATATTATGCTTATATTATCGATAGAACGACAATTACTATACTTATTACTGTTATTATTATCAATCTAACGCATATTATTAGCCATATTATGCTTATATGATCGATAGAACGACAATTACTGTACTTATTACTCTTATCATTATCGATCTAACTCATATTATTAGCCATATTATGCTTATATGATCGATAGAACGACAATTACTATACTTATTACTCTTATTATTATGAATCTAGCTCATATTATTAACCATATTATGCAGATATGATCGATAGAACTACAATTACTATACTCATTACTCTTATTATTATTAATCTAACTGATATTATTAGCCATATTATGCTTATATGATCGATAGAACGACAATTACTATACTTATTACTCTTATTATCATCAATCTAACTCATATTATTAACCATATTATGCTAATATGATCGATAGAACTACAATTACTATACTCATTACTCTTATTATTATCAATCTAACTCATATTATTAGCCATATTATGCTTATATGATCGATAGAACGACAATTACTGTACTTATTACTCTTATCATTATCGATCTAACTCATATTATTAGCCATATTATGCTTATATGATCGATAGAACGACAGTTACTATACTTATTACTCTTATTATTATCAATCTAACTCATATTATTAGCCATATTATGCTTATATGATCGATAGAACAACAATTACTATACTTATTACTCTTACTATTATCAATCCAACTCATATTATTAGCCATATTATGCTTATGTGATCGATAGAACGACAATTACTATACTTATTACTCTTATTATCATCAATCTAACTCATATTATTAGCCATATTATGCTTATATGATCGATAGAACGAGAACTACTATACTCACTACTCTTAGTATTATCAATCTAACGCATATTATTAGCCATATTATGCTTATATGATCGATAGAACGACAATCACTATACTTATTACTCTTATTATTATCAACCTAACTCATATTATTAGCCATATTATGCTTAAATGATCGATAGAACAACAATTACTATACTTATTACTCTTATTATTATAAATCTAACTTCATATTATTAGCCATATTATGCTTATATGATCGATAGAACGACAATTACTGTACTTATTACTCTTATCATTATCGATCTAACTCATATTGTTAGCCATATTATGCTTATATGATCGACAGAACGACAATTACTATACTTATTACTCTTATTATTATCAACCTAACTCATATTATTAGCCATATTATGCTTAAATGATCGATAGAACAACAATTACTATACTTATTACTCTTATTATTATCAACCTAACTCATATTATTAGCCATATTATGCTTATATGATCGATAGAACGACAATCACTATACTTATTACTCTTATTATTATCAACCTAACTCATATTATTAGCCATATTATGCTTATATGATCGATAGAACGAGAATTACTATACTCACTACTCTTAGTATTATCCATCTAACTCATATTATTAGCCATATTATGCTTATATTATCGATAGAACGACAATTACTATACTTATTACTGTTATTATTATCAATCTAACGCATATTATTAGCCATATTATGCTTATATGATCGATAGAACGACAATTACTGTACTTATTACTCTTATCATTATCGATCTAACTCATATTATTAGCCATATTATGCTTATATGATCGATAGAACGACAATTACTATACTCACTACTCTTATTATTATCAATCTAACTCATATTATTAGCCATATTATGCTTATATGATCGATAGAACGACAATTACTGTACTTATTACTCTTATCATTATCGATCTAACTCATATTACTAGCCATATTATGCTTATATGATCGATAGAACGACAATTACTATACTTATTACTCTTATTATTATCAATCTAACTCATATTATTAGCCATATTATGCTTATATGAACGACAGAACGACAATTTCTGTACTTATTACTCTTATTATTATCAATCTAACTCATATTATTAGCCATATTATGCTTATATGATCGACAGAACGAGAATTACTATACTCACTACTCTTAGTATTATCCATCTAACTCATATTATTAGCCATATTATGCTTATATTATCGATAGAACGACAATTACTATACTTATTACTGTTATTATTATCAATCTAACGCATATTATTAGCCATATTATGCTTATATGATCGATAGAACGACAATTACTGTACTTATTACTCTTATCATTATCGATCTAACTCATATTATTAGCCATATTATGCTTATATGATCGATAGAACGACAATTACTATACTTATTACTCTTATTATTATGAATCTAACTCATATTATTAACCATATTATGCAGATATGATCGATAGAACTACAATTACTATACTCATTACTCTTATTATTATTAATCTAACTGATATTATTAGCCATATTATGCTTATATGATCGATAGAACAACAATTACTATACTTATTACTCTTATTATTATCAACCTGACTCATATTATTAGCCATATTATGCTTATATGATCGATAGAACGACAATCACTATACTTATTACTCTTATTATTATCAACCTAACTCATATTATTAGCCATATTATGCTTATATGATCGATAGAACGAGAATTACTATACTCACTACTCTTAGTATTATCCATCTAACTCATATTATTAGCCATATTATGCTTATATTATCGATAGAACGACAATTACTATACTTATTACTGTTATTATTATCAATCTAACGCATATTATTAGCCATATTATGCTTATATGATCGATAGAACGACAATTACTGTACTTATTACTCTTATCATTATCGATCTAACTCATATTATTAGCCATATTATGCTTATATGATCGATAGAACGACAATTACTATACTCACTACTCTTATTATTATCAATCTAACTCATATTATTAGCCATATTATGCTTATATGATCGATAGAACGACAATTACTGTACTTATTACTCTTATCATTATCGATCTAACTCATATTACTAGCCATATTATGCTTATATGATCGATAGAACGACAATTACTATACTTATTACTCTTATTATTATCAATCTAACTCATATTATTAGCCATATTATGCTTATATGAACGACAGAACGACAATTTCTGTACTTATTACTCTTATTATTATCAATCTAACTCATATTATTAGCCATATTATGCTTATATGATCGACAGAACGAGAATTACTATACTCACTACTCTTAGTATTATCCATCTAACTCATATTATTAGCCATATTATGCTTATATTATCGATAGAACGACAATTACTATACTTATTACTGTTATTATTATCAATCTAACGCATATTATTAGCCATATTATGCTTATATGATCGATAGAACGACAATTACTGTACTTATTACTCTTATCATTATCGATCTAACTCATATTATTAGCCATATTATGCTTATATGATCGATAGAACGACAATTACTATACTTATTACTCTTATTATTATGAATCTAACTCATATTATTAACCATATTATGCAGATATGATCGATAGAACTACAATTACTATACTCATTACTCTTATTATTATTAATCTAACTGATATTATTAGCCATATTATGCTTATATGATCGATAGAACGACAATTACTATACTTATTACTCTTATTATCATCAATCTAACTCATATTATTAACCATATTATGCTAATATGATCGATAGAACTACAATTACTATACTCATTACTCTTATTATTATCAATCTAACTCATATTATTAGCCATATTATGCTTATATGATCGATAGAACGACAATTACTGTACTTATTACTCTTATCATTATCGATCTAACTCATATTATTAGCCATATTATGCTTATATGATCGATAGAACGACAGTTACTATACTTATTACTCTTATTATTATCAATCTAACTCATATTATTAGCCATATTATGCTTATATGATCGATAGAACAACAATTACTATACTTATTACTCTTACTATTATCAATCCAACTCATATTATTAGCCATATTATGCTTATGTGATCGATAGAACGAGAATTACTATACTCACTACTCTTAGTATTATCAATCTAACTCATATTATTAGCCATATTATGCTTATATTATCGATAGAACGACAAATACTATACTTATTACTCTTATTATTATCAATCTAACTCATATTATTAGCCATATTATGCTTATATGATCGATAGAACGACAATTACTATACTTATTACTCTTATTATTATCAATCTAACTCATATTATTAGCCATATTATGCTTATATGATCGATAGAACGACAATTACTATACTTATTACTCTTATTATTATCAATCTAACTCATATTATTAGCCATATTATGCTTATATGATCGATAGAACGAGAATTACTATACTCACTTCTCTTAGTATTATCAATCTAACTCATATTATTAGCCATATTATGCTTAAATGATCGATAGAACGACAATTACTATACTTATTACTCTTATTATTATCAATCTAACTCATATTATTAGCCATATTATGCTTCTATGTTCGATAGAACGAGAATTACTATACTCACTACTCTTAGTATTATCAATCTAACTCATATTATTAGCCATATTATGCTTATATGATCGATAGAACGAGAACTACTATACTCACTACTCTTAGTATTATCAATCTAACGCATATTATTAGCCATATTATGCTTATATGATCGATAGAACGACAATTACTATACTTATTACTCTTATTATTATCAATCTAACTCATATTATTAGCCATATTATGCTTATATGATCGATAGAACGACAATGACTATACTTATTACTCTTATTATTATCAATCTAACTCATATTATTAGCCATATTATGCTTATATGATCGATAGAACGAGTATTACTATACTCACTACTCTTAGTATTATCAATCTAACTCATATTATTAGCCATATTATGCTTATATTATCGATAGAACGACAATTACTATACTTATTACTGTTATTATTATCAATCTAACTCATATTATTAGTTATATTATGCTTAATTGATCGATAGAACGACAATTACTATACTTATTACTCTTATTATTATCAATCTAACTCATATTATTAGCCATATTATGCTTAAATGATCGATAGAACGACAATTACTATACTTATTACACTCACTGTTATCAATCTAACTCATATTATTAACCATATTATGCAAATTTGATCGATAGAACGACAATCACTATACTTATTACTCTTATTATTATCAACCTAACTCATATTATTAGCCATATTATGCTTAAATGATCGATAGAACAACAATTACTATACTTATTACTCTTATTATTATAAATCTAACTTCATATTATTAGCCATATTATGCTTATACGATCGATAGAACGACAATTACTGTACTTATTACTCTTATCATTATCGATCTAACTCATATTGTTAGCCATATTATGCTTATATGATCGATAGAACGACAATTACTGTACTTATTACTCTTATCATTATCGATCTAACTCATATTACTAGCCATATTATGCTTATATGATCGATAGAACGACAATTACTATACTTATTACTCTTATTATTATCAATCTAACTCATATTATTAGCCATATTATGCTTATATGATCGATAGAACGACAATTACTATACTTATTACTGTTATTATTATCAACCTAACTCATATTATTAGCCATATTATGCTTATATGATCGATAGAACGACAATCACTATACTTATTACTCTTATTATTATCAACCTAACTCATATTATTAGCCATATTATGCTTATATGATCGATAGAACGAGAATTACTATACTCACTACTCTTAGTATTATCCATCTAACTCATATTATTAGCCATATTATGCTTATATTATCGATAGAACGACAATTACTATACTTATTACTGTTATTATTATCAATCTAACGCATATTATTAGCCATATTATGCTTATATGATCGATAGAACGACAATTACTGTACTTATTACTCTTATCATTATCGATCTAACTCATATTATTAGCCATATTATGCTTATATGATCGATAGAACGACAATTACTATACTCACTACTCTTATTATTATCAATCTAACTCATATTATTAGCCATATTATGCTTATATGATCGATAGAACGACAATTACTGTACTTATTACTCTTATCATTATCGATCTAACTCATATTACTAGCCATATTATGCTTATATGATCGATAGAACGACAATTACTATACTTATTACTCTTATTATTATCAATCTAACTCATATTATTAGCCATATTATGCTTATATGAACGACAGAACGACAATTTCTGTACTTATTACTCTTATTATTATCAATCTAACTCATATTATTAGCCATATTATGCTTATATGATCGACAGAACGAGAATTACTATACTCACTACTCTTAGTATTATCCATCTAACTCATATTATTAGCCATATTATGCTTATATTATCGATAGAACGACAATTACTATACTTATTACTGTTATTATTATCAATCTAACGCATATTATTAGCCATATTATGCTTATATGATCGATAGAACGACAATTACTGTACTTATTACTCTTATCATTATCGATCTAACTCATATTATTAGCCATATTATGCTTATATGATCGATAGAACGACAATTACTATACTTATTACTCTTATTATTATGAATCTAACTCATATTATTAACCATATTATGCAGATATGATCGATAGAACTACAATTACTATACTCATTACTCTTATTATTATTAATCTAACTGATATTATTAGCCATATTATGCTTATATGATCGATAGAACGACAATTACTATACTTATTACTCTTATTATCATCAATCTAACTCATATTATTAACCATATTATGCTAATATGATCGATAGAACTACAATTACTATACTCATTACTCTTATTATTATCAATCTAACTCATATTATTAGCCATATTATGCTTATATGATCGATAGAACGACAATTACTGTACTTATTACTCTTATCATTATCGATCTAACTCATATTATTAGCCATATTATGCTTATATGATCGATAGAACGACAGTTACTATACTTATTACTCTTATTATTATCAATCTAACTCATATTATTAGCCATATTATGCTTATATGATCGATAGAACAACAATTACTATACTTATTACTCTTACTATTATCAATCCAACTCATATTATTAGCCATATTATGCTTATGTGATCGATAGAACGAGAATTACTATACTCACTACTCTTAGTATTATCAATCTAACTCATATTATTAGCCATATTATGCTTATATTATCGATAGAACGACAAATACTATACTTATTACTCTTATTATTATCAATCTAACTCATATTATTAGCCATATTATGCTTATATGATCGATAGAACGACAATTACTATACTTATTACTCTTATTATTATCAATCTAACTCATATTATTAGCCATATTATGCTTATATGATCGATAGAACGACAATTACTATACTTATTACTCTTATTATTATCAATCTAACTCATATTATTAGCCATATTATGCTTATATGATCGATAGAACGAGAATTACTATACTCACTTCTCTTAGTATTATCAATCTAACTCATATTATTAGCCATATTATGCTTAAATGATCGATAGAACGACAATTACTATACTTATTACTCTTATTATTATCAATCTAACTCATATTATTAGCCATATTATGCTTCTATGTTCGATAGAACGAGAATTACTATACTCACTACTCTTAGTATTATCAATCTAACTCATATTATTAGCCATATTATGCTTATATGATCGATAGAACGAGAACTACTATACTCACTACTCTTAGTATTATCAATCTAACGCATATTATTAGCCATATTATGCTTATATGATCGATAGAACGACAATTACTATACTTATTACTCTTATTATTATCAATCTAACTCATATTATTAGCCATATTATGCTTATATGATCGATAGAACGACAATGACTATACTTATTACTCTTATTATTATCAATCTAACTCATATTATTAGCCATATTATGCTTATATGATCGATAGAACGAGTATTACTATACTCACTACTCTTAGTATTATCAATCTAACTCATATTATTAGCCATATTATGCTTATATTATCGATAGAACGACAATTACTATACTTATTACTGTTATTATTATCAATCTAACTCATATTATTAGTTATATTATGCTTAATTGATCGATAGAACGACAATTACTATACTTATTACTCTTATTATTATCAATCTAACTCATATTATTAGCCATATTATGCTTAAATGATCGATAGAACGACAATTACTATACTTATTACACTCACTGTTATCAATCTAACTCATATTATTAACCATATTATGCAAATTTGATCGATAGAACGACAATCACTATACTTATTACTCTTATTATTATCAACCTAACTCATATTATTAGCCATATTATGCTTAAATGATCGATAGAACAACAATTACTATACTTATTACTCTTATTATTATAAATCTAACTTCATATTATTAGCCATATTATGCTTATACGATCGATAGAACGACAATTACTGTACTTATTACTCTTATCATTATCGATCTAACTCATATTGTTAGCCATATTATGCTTATATGATCGATAGAACGACAATTACTGTACTTATTACTCTTATCATTATCGATCTAACTCATATTACTAGCCATATTATGCTTATATGATCGATAGAACGACAATTACTATACTTATTACTCTTATTATTATCAATCTAACTCATATTATTAGCCATATTATGCTTATATGATCGATAGAACGACAATTACTATACTTATTACTGTTATTATTATCAATCTAACTCATATTATTAGCCATATTATGCTTATATGAACGACAGAACGACAATTTCTGTACTTATTACTCTTATTATTATCAATCTAACTCATATTATTAGCCATATTATGCTTATATGATCGATAGAACGACAATTACTGTACTTATTACTCTTATCATTATCGATCTAACTCATATTATTAGCCATATTATGCTTATATGATCGATAGAACGACAGTTACTATACTTATTACTCTTATTATTATCAATCTAACTCATATTATTAGCCATATTATGCTTATATGATCGATAGAACAACAATTACTATACTTATTACTCTTACTATTATCAATCCAACTCATATTATTAGCCATATTATGCTTATGTGATCGATAGAACGAGAATTACTATACTCACTACTCTTAGTATTATCAATCTAACTCATATTATTAGCCATATTATGCTTATATTATCGATAGAACGACAAATACTATACTTATTACTCTTATTATTATCAATCTAACTCATATTATTAGCCATATTATGCTTATATGATCGATAGAACGACAATTACTATACTTATTACTCTTATTATTATCAATCTAACTCATATTATTAGCCATATTATGCTTATATGATCGATAGAACGACAATTACTATACTTATTACTCTTATTATTATCAATCTAACTCATATTATTAGCCATATTATGCTTATATGATCGATAGAACGAGAATTACTATACTCACTTCTCTTAGTATTATCAATCTAACTCATATTATTAGCCATATTATGCTTAAATGATCGATAGAACGACAATTACTATACTTATTACTCTTATTATTATCAATCTAACTCATATTATTAGCCATATTATGCTTCTATGTTCGATAGAACGAGAATTACTACACTCACTACTCTTAGTATTATCAATCTAACTCATATTATTAGCCATATTATGCTTATATGATCGATAGAACGAGAACTACTATACTCACTACTCTTAGTATTATCAATCTAACGCATATTATTAGCCATATTATGCTTATATGATCGATAGAACGACAATTACTATACTTATTACTCTTATTATTATCAATCTAACTCATATTATTAGCCATATTATGCTTATATGATCGATAGAACGACAATGACTATACTTATTACTCTTATTATTATCAATCTAACTCATATTATTAGCCATATTATGCTTATATGATCGATAGAACGACAATTACTGTACTTATTACTCTTATCATTATCGATCTAACTCATATTACTAGCCATATTATGCTTATATGATCGATATAACGACAATTACTATACTTATTACTCTTATTATTATCAATCTAACTCATATTATTAGCCATATTATGCTTATATGATCGATAGAACGACAATTACTATACTTATTACTGTTATTATTATCAATCTAACTCATATTATTAGCCATATTATGCTTATATGAACGACAGAACGACAATTTCTGTACTTATTACTCTTATTATTATCAATCTAACTCATATTATTAGCCATATTATGCTTATATGATCGACAGAACGAGAATTACTATACTCACTACTCTTAGTATTATCCATCTAACTCATATTATTAGCCATATTATGCTTATATTATCGATAGAACGACAATTACTATACTTATTACTGTTATTATTATCAATCTAACGCATATTATTAGCCATATTATGCTTATATGATCGATGGAACGACAATTACTGTACTTATTACTCTTATCATTATCGATCTAACTCATATTATTAGCCATATTATGCTTATATGATCGATAGAACGAGAACTACTATACTCACTACTCTTAGTATTATCAATCTAACGCATATTATTAGCCATATTATGCTTATATGATCGATAGAACGACAATTACTATACTTATTACTCTTATCATTATCGATCTAACTCATATTATTAGCCATATTATGCTTAAATGATCGATAGAACAACAATTACTATACTTATTACTCTCATTATTATAAATCTAACTCATATTATTAACCATATTATGCAAATTTGATCGATAGAACGACAATCACTCTACTTATTACTCTTATTATTATCAATCTAACTCATATTATTAGCCATATTATGCTTAGATGATCGATAGAACGACAAATACTATACTTATTACTCTTATTATTATCAATCTAACTCATATTATTAACCATATTATGCAAATTTGATCGATAGAACGACAATCACTCTACTTATTACTCTTATTATTATCAACCTAACTCATATTATTCGCCATATTATGCTTATATGATCGATAGAACGACAATCACTATACTTATTACTCTTATTATTATCAACCTAACTCATATTATTAGCCATATTATGCTTATATTATCGATATAACGACAATTACTATACTTATTACTGTTATTATTATCAATCTAACTCATATTATTAGCCATATTATGCTTATATGAACGACAGAACCACAATTACTGTACTTATTACACTTATCGTTATCAATCTAAGTCATATTATTAGCCATATTATGCTTAAATGATCGATAGAACAACAATTACTATACTTATTACTCTCATTATTATAAATCTAACTCATATTATTAGCCATATTATGCTTATATGATCGATAGAACGACAATTACTATACTTATTACTCTTATTATTATGAATCTAACTCATATTATTAACCATATTATGCAGATATGATCGATAGAACTACAATTACTATACTCATTACTCTTATTATTATTAATCTAACTGATATTATTAGCCATATTATGCTTATATGATCGATAGAACGACAATTACTATACTTATTACTCTTATTATCATCAACCTAACTCATATTACTAGCCAGATTATGCTTATATGATCGATAGAGCGACAATCACTATACTTATTACTCTTATTATTATCAACCTAACTCATATTATTAGCCATATTACGCTTATATTATCGATAGAACGACAATTACTATACTTATTACTGTTATTATTATCAATCTAACTCATATTATTAGTTATATTATCCTTAATTGATCGATAGAACGACAATTACTATACTTATTACTCTTATTATTATCAATCTAACTCATATTATTAGCCATATTATGCTTAAATGATCGATAGAACGACAATTACTATACTTGTTACACTCACTGTTATCAATCTAACTCATATTATTAACCATATTATGCAAATTTGATCGATAGAACGACAATCACTATACTTAATACTCTTATTATTATCAACCTAACTCATATTATTAGCCATATTATGCTTAAATGATCGATAGAACAACAATTACTATACTTATTACTCTTATTATTATAAATCTAACTCATATTATTAGCCATATTATGCTTATATGATCGATAAAACGACAATTACTGTACTTATTACTCTTATCATTATCGATCTAACTCATATTGTTAGCCATATTATGCTTATATGATCGACAGAACGACAATTACTATACTTATTACTCTTATTATTATCAACCTAACTCATATTATTAGCCATATTATGCTTAAATGATCGATAGAACAACAATTACTATACTTATTACTCTTATTATTATCAACCTAACTCATATTATTAGCCATATTATGCTTATATGATCGATAGAACGACAATCACTATACTTATTACTCTTATTATTATCAACCTAACTCATATTATTAGCCATATTATGCTTATATGATCGATAGAACGAGAATTACTATACTCACTACTCTTAGTATTATCCATCTAACTCATATTATTAGCCATATTATGCTTATATTATCGATAGAACGACAATTACTATACTTATTACTGTTATTATTATCAATCTAACGCATATTATTAGCCATATTATGCTTATATGATCGTTAGAACGACAATTACTGTACTTATTACTCTTATCATTATCGATCTAACTCATATTATTAGCCATATTATGCTTATATGATCGATAGAACGACAATTACTATACTCACTACTCTTATTATTATCAATCTAACTCATATTATTAGCCATATTATGCTTATATGATCGATAGAACGACAATTACTGTACTTATTACTGTTATCATTATCGATCTAACTCATATTACTAGCCATATTATGCTTATATGATCGATAGAACGACAATTACTATACTTAATACTCTTATTATTATCAATCTAACTCATATTATTAGCCATATTATGCTTATATGATCGATAGAACGACAATTACAATACTTATTACTGTTATTATTATCAATCTAACTCATATTATTAACCATATTATGCTTATATGAACGACAGAACGACAATTTCTGTACTTATTACTCTTATTATTATCAATCTAACTCATATTATTAGCCATATTATGCTTATATGATCGACAGAACGAGAATTACTATACTCACTACTCTTAGTATTATCCATCTAACTCATATTATTAGCCATATTATGCTTATATTATCGATAGAACGACAATTACTATACTTATTACTGTTATTATTATCAATCTAACGCATATTATTAGCCATATTATGCTTATATGATCGATAGAACGACAATTGCTGTACTTATTACTCTTATCATTATCGATCTAACTCATATTATTAGCCATATTATGCTTATATGATCGATAGAACGACAATTACTATACTTATTACTCTTATTATTATGAATCTAGCTCATATTATTAACCATATTATGCAGATATGATCGATAGAACTACAATTACTATACTCATTACTCTTATTATTATTAATCTAACTGATATTATTAGCCATATTATGCTTATGTGATCGATAGAACGAGAATTACTATACTCACTACTCTTAGTATTATCAATCTAACTCATATTATTAGCCATATTATGCTTATATTATCGATAGAACGACAAATACTATACTTATTACTCTTATTATTATCAATCTAACTCATATTATTAGCCATATTATGCTTATATGATCGATAGAACGACAATTACTATACTTATTACTCTTATTATTATGAATCTAGCTCATATTATTAACCATATTATGCAGATATGATCGATAGAACTACAATTACTATACTCATTACTCTTATTATTATTAATCTAACTGATATTATTAGCCATATTATGCTTATGTGATCGATAGAACGAGAATTACTATACTCACTACTCTTAGTATTATCAATCTAACTCATATTATTAGCCATATTATGCTTATATTATCGATAGAACGACAAATACTATACTTATTACTCTTATTATTATCAATCTAACTCATATTATTAGCCATATTATGCTTATATGATCGATAGAACGACAATTACTATACTTATTACTCTTATTATTATCAATCTAACTCATATTATTAGCCATATTATGCTTATATGATCGATAGAACGAGAATTACTATACTCACTTCTCTTAGTATTATCAATCTAACTCATATTATTAGCCATATTATGCTTAAATGATCGATAGAACGACAATTACTATACTTATTACTCTTATTATTATCAATCTAACTCATATTATTAGCCATATTATGCTTCTATGTTCGATAGAACGAGAATTACTATACTCACTACTCTTAGTATTATCAATCTAACTCATATTATTAGCCATATTATGCTTATATGATCGATAGAACGAGAACTACTATACTCACTACTCTTAGTATTATCAATCTAACTCATATTATTAGCCATATTATGCTTCTATGTTCGATAGAACGAGAATTACTATACTCACTACTCTTAGTATTATCAATCTAACTCATATTATTAGCCATATTATGCTTATATGATCGATAGAACGAGAACTACTATACTCACTACTCTTAGTAATATCAATCTAACGCATATTATTAGCCATATTATGCTTATATGATCGATAGAACGACAATCACTATACTTATTACTCTTATTATTATCAACCTAACTCATATTATTAGCCATATTATGCTTAAATGATCGATAGAACAACAATTACTATACTTATTACTCTTATTATTATAAATCTAACTTCATATTATTAGCCATATTATGCTTATATGATCGATAGAACGACAATTACTGTACTTATTACTCTTATCATTATCGATCTAACTCATATTGTTAGCCATATTATGCTTATATGATCGACAGAACGACAATTACTATACTTATTACTCTTATTATTATCATCCTAACTCATATTATTAGCCATATTATGCTTAAATGATCGATAGAACAACAATTACGATACTTATTACTCTTATTATTATCAACCTAACTCATATTATTAGCCATATTATGCTTATATGATCGATAGAACGACAATCACTATACTTATTACTCTTATTATTATCAACCTAACTCATATTATTAGCCATATTATGCTTATATGATCGATAGAACGAGAATTACTATACTCACTACTCTTAGTATTATCCATCTAACTCATATTATTAGCCATATTATGCTTATATTATCGATAGAACGACAATTACTATACTTATTACTGTTATTATTATCAATCTAACGCATATTATTAGCCATATTATGCTTATATGATCGATAGAACGACAATTACTGTACTTATTACTCTTATCATTATCGATCTAACTCATATTATTAGCCATATTATGCTTATATGATCGATAGAACGACAATTACTATACTCACTACTCTTATTATTATCAATCTAACTCATATTATTAGCCATATTATGCTTATATGATCGATAGAACGACAATTACTGTACTTATTACTCTTATCATTATCGATCTAACTCATATTACTAGCCATATTATGCTTATATGATCGATAGAACGACAATTACTATACTTATTACTCTTATTATTATCAATCTAACTCATATTATTAGCCATATTATGCTTATATGATCGATAGAACGACAATTACTATACTTATTACTGTTATTATTATCAATCTAACTCATATTATTAGCCATATTATGCTTATATGAACGACAGAACGACAATTTCTGTACTTATTACTCTTATTATTATCAATCTAACTCATATTATTAGCCATATTATGCTTATATGATCGACAGAACGAGAATTACTATACTCACTACTCTTAGTATTATCCATCTAACTCATATTATTAGCCATATTATGCTTATATTATCGATAGAACGACAATTACTATACTTATTACTGTTATTATTATCAATCTAACGCATATTATTAGCCATATTATGCTTATATGATCGATAGAACGACAATTACTGTACTTATTACTCTTATCATTATCGATCTAACTCATATTATTAGCCATATTATGCTTATATGATCGATAGAACGACAATTACTATACTTATTACTCTTATTATTATGAATCTAGCTCATATTATTAACCATATTATGCAGATATGATCGATAGAACTACAATTACTATACTCATTACTCTTATTATTATTAATCTAACTGATATTATTAGCCATATTATGCTTATATGATCGATAGAACGACAATTACTATACTTATTACTCTTATTATCATCAATCTAACTCATATTATTAACCATATTATGCTAATATGATCGATAGAACTACAATTACTATACTCATTACTCTTATTATTATCAATCTAACTCATATTATTAGCTATATTATGCTTATATGAACGATAGAACGACAATTACTGTACTTATTACTCTTATCATTATCGATCTAACTCATATTATTAGCCATATTATGCTTATATGATCGATAGAACGACAGTTACTATACTTATTACTCTTATTATTATCAATCTAACTCATATTATTAGCCATATTATGCTTATATGATCGATAGAACAACAATTACTATACTTATTACTCTTACTATTATCAATCCAACTCATATTATTAGCCATATTATGCTTATGTGATCGATAGAACGAGAATTACTATACTCACTACTCTTAGTATTATCAATCTAACTCATATTATTAGCCATATTATGCTTATATTATCGATAGAACGACAAATACTATACTTATTACTCTTATTATTATCAATCTAACTCATATTATTAGCCATATTATGCTTATATGATCGATAGAACGACAATTACTGTACTTATTACTCTTATCATTATCGATCTAACTCATATTATTAGCCATATTATGCTTATATGATCGATAGAACGACAATTACTATACTTATTACTCTTATTATTATGAATCTAGCTCATATTATTAACCATATTATGCAGATATGATCGATAGAACTACAATTACTATACTCATTACTCTTATTATTATTAATCTAACTGATATTATTAGCCATATTATGCTTATATGATCGATAGAACGACAATTACTATACTTATTACTCTTATTATCATCAATCTAACTCATATTATTAACCATATTATGCTAATATGATCGATAGAACTACAATTACTATACTCATTACTCTTATTATTATCAATCTAACTCATATTATTAGCCATATTATGCTTATATGATCGATAGAACGACAGTTACTATACTTATTACTCTTATTATTATCAATCTAACTCATATTATTAGCCATATTATGCTTATATGATCGATAGAACAACAATTACTATACTTATTACTCTTACTATTATCAATCCAACTCATATTATTAGCCATATTATGCTTATGTGATCGATAGAACGAGAATTACTATACTCACTACTCTTAGTATTATCAATCTAACTCATATTATTAGCCATATTATGCTTATATTATCGATAGAACGACAAATACTATACTTATTACTCTTATTATTATCAATCTAACTCATATTATTAGCCATATTATGCTTATATGATCGATAGAACGACAATTACTGTACTTATTACTCTTATCATTATCGATCTAACTCATATTATTAGCCATATTATGCTTATATGATCGATAGAACGACAATTACTATACTTATTACTCTTATTATTATGAATCTAGCTCATATTATTAACCATATTATGCAGATATGATCGATAGAACTACAATTACTATACTCATTACTCTTATTATTATTAATCTAACTGATATTATTAGCCATATTATGCTTATATGATCGATAGAACGACAATTACTATACTTATTACTCTTATTATCATCAATCTAACTCATATTATTAACCATATTATGCTAATATGATCGATAGAACTACAATTACTATACTCATTACTCTTATTATTATCAATCTAACTCATATTATTAGCCATATTATGCTTATATGAACGATAGAACGACAATTACTGTACTTATTACTCTTATCATTATCGATCTAACTCATATTATTAGCCATATTATGCTTATATGATCGATAGAACGACAGTTACTATACTTATTACTCTTATTATTATCAATCTAACTCATATTATTAGCCATATTATGCTTATATGATCGATAGAACAACAATTACTATACTTATTACTCTTACTATTATCAATCCAACTCATATTATTAGCCATATTATGCTTATGTGATCGATAGAACGAGAATTACTATACTCACTACTCTTAGTATTATCAATCTAACTCATATTATTAGCCATATTATGCTTATATTATCGATAGAACGACAAATACTATACTTATTACTCTTATTATTATCAATCTAACTCATATTATTAGCCATATTATGCTTATATGATCGATAGAACGACAATTACTATACTTATTACTCTCATTATTATCAATCTAACTCATATTATTAGCCATATTATGCTTATATGATCGATAGAACGAGAATTACTATACTCACTTCTCTTAGTATTATCAATCTAACTCATATTATTAGCCATATTATGCTTAAATGATCGATAGAACGACAATTACTGTACTTATTACTCTTATCATTATCGATCTAACTCATATTGTTAGCCATATTATGCTTATATGATCGACAGAACGACAATTACTATACTTATTACTCTTATTATTATCAACCTAACTCATATTATTAGCCATATTATGCTTAAATGATCGATAGAACAACAATTACTATACTTATTACTCTTATTATTATCAACCTAACTCATATTATTAGCCATATTATGCTTATATGATCGATAGAACGACAATCACTATACTTATTACTCTTATTATTATCAACCTAACTCATATTATTAGCCATATTATGCTTATATGATCGATAGAACGAGAATTACTATACTCACTACTCTTAGTATTATCCATCTAACTCATATTATTAGCCATATTATGCTTATATTATCGATAGAACGACAATTACTATACTTATTACTGTTATTATTATCAATCTAACGCATATTATTAGCCATATTATGCTTATATGATCGATAGAACGACAATTACTGTACTTATTACTCTTATCATTATCGATCTAACTCATATTATTAGCCATATTATGCTTATATGATCGATAGAACGACAATTACTATACTCACTACTCTTATTATTATCAATCTAACTCATATTATTAGCCATATTATGCTTATATGATCGATAGAACGACAATTACTGTACTTATTACTCTTATCATTATCGATCTAACTCATATTACTAGCCATATTATGCTTATATGATCGATAGAACGACAATTACTATACTTATTACTCTTATTATTATCAATCTAACTCATATTATTAGCCATATTATGCTTATATGATCGATAGAACGACAATTACTATACTTATTACTGTTATTATTATCAATCTAACTCATATTATTAGCCATATTATGCTTATATGAACGACAGAACGACAATTTCTGTACTTATTACTCTTATTATTATCAATCTAACTCATATTATTAGCCATATTATGCTTATATGATCGACAGAACGAGAATTACTATACTCACTACTCTTAGTATTATCCATCTAACTCATATTATTAGCCATATTATGCTTATATTATCGATAGAACGACAATTACTATACTTATTACTGTTATTATTATCAATCTAACGCATATTATTAGCCATATTATGCTTATATGATCGATAGAACGACAATTACTGTACTTATTACTCTTATCATTATCGATCTAACTCATATTATTAGCCATATTATGCTTATATGATCGATAGAACGACAATTACTATACTTATTACTCTTATTATTATGAATCTAACTCATATTATTAACCATATTATGCAGATATGATCGATAGAACTACAATTACTATACTCATTACTCTTATTATTATTAATCTAACTGATATTATTAGCCATATTATGCTTATATGATCGATAGAACGACAATTACTATACTTATTACTCTTATTATCATCAATCTAACTCATATTATTAACCATATTATGCTAATATGATCGATAGAACTACAATTACTATACTCATTACTCTTATTATTATCAATCTAACTCATATTATTAGCCATATTATGCTTATATGATCGATAGAACGACAATTACTGTACTTATTACTCTTATCATTATCGATCTAACTCATATTATTAGCCATATTATGCTTATATGATCGATAGAACGACAGTTACTATACTTATTACTCTTATTATTATCAATCTAACTCATATTATTAGCCATATTATGCTTATATGATCGATAGAACAACAATTACTATACTTATTACTCTTACTATTATCAATCCAACTCATATTATTAGCCATATTATGCTTATGTGATCGATAGAACGAGAATTACTATACTCACTACTCTTAGTATTATCAATCTAACTCATATTATTAGCCATATTATGCTTATATTATCGATAGAACGACAAATACTATACTTATTACTCTTATTATTATCAATCTAACTCATATTATTAGCCATATTATGCTTCTATGTTCGATAGAACGAGAATTACTATACTCACTACTCTTAGTATTATCAATCTAACTCATATTATTAGCCATATTATGCTTATATGATCGATAGAACGAGAACTACTATACTCACTACTCTTAGTATTATCAATCTAACGCATATTATTAGCCATATTATGCTTATATGATCGATAGAACGACAATTACTATACTTATTACTCTTATTATTATCAATCTAACTCATATTATTAGCCATATTATGCTTATATGATCGATAGAACGACAATGACTATACTTATTACTCTTATTATTATCAATCTAACTCATATTATTAGCCATAT
This sequence comes from Megachile rotundata, assembly GCF_050947335.1. Taxonomy (NCBI): domain Eukaryota; kingdom Metazoa; phylum Arthropoda; class Insecta; order Hymenoptera; family Megachilidae; genus Megachile; species Megachile rotundata. The sequence goes on from NW_027473663.1 coordinate 110,978, forward strand.
TATGCTTATATGATCGATAGAACGAGTATTACTATACTCACTACTCTTAGTATTATCAATCTAACTCATATTATTAGCCATATTATGCTTATATTATCGATAGAACGACAATTACTATACTTATTACTGTTATTATTATCAATCTAACTCATATTATTAGTTATATTATGCTTAATTGATCGATAGAACGACAATTACTATACTTATTACTCTTATTATTATCAATCTAACTCATATTATTAGCCATATTATGCTTAAATGATCGATAGAACGACAATTACTATACTTATTACACTCACTGTTATCAATCTAACTCATATTATTAACCATATTATGCAAATTTGATCGATAGAACGACAATCACTATACTTATTACTCTTATTATTATCAACCTAACTCATATTATTAGCCATATTATGCTTAAATGATCGATAGAACAACAATTACTATACTTATTACTCTTATTATTATAAATCTAACTTCATATTATTAGCCATATTATGCTTATATGATCGATAGAACGACAATTACTTTACTTATTACTCTTATCATTATCGATCTAACTCATATTGTTAGCCATATTATGCTTATATGATCGATAGAACGACAATTACTGTACTTATTACTCTTATCATTATCGATCTAACTCATATTACTAGCCATATTATGCTTATATGATCGATAGAACGACAATTACTATACTTAGTACTCTTATTATTATCAATCTAACTCATATTATTAGCCATATTATGCTTATATGATCGATAGAACGACAATTACTATACTTATTACTGTTATTATTATCAATCTAACTCATATTATTAGCCATATTATGCTTATATGAACGACAGAACGACAATTTCTGTACTTATTACTCTTATTATTATCAATCTAACTCATATTATTAGCCATATTATGCTTATATGATCGATAGAACGACAATTACTGTACTTATTACTCTTATCATTATCGATCTAACTCATATTATTAGCCATATTATGCTTATATGATCGATAGAACGACAGTTACTATACTTATTACTCTTATTATTATCAATCTAACTCATATTATTAGCCATATTATGCTTATATGATCGATAGAACAACAATTACTATACTTATTACTCTTACTATTATCAATCCAACTCATATTATTAGCCATATTATGCTTATGTGATCGATAGAACGAGAATTACTATACTCACTACTCTTAGTATTATCAATCTAACTCATATTATTAGCCATATTATGCTTATATTATCGATAGAACGACAAATACTATACTTATTACTCTTATTATTATCAATCTAACTCATATTATTAGCCATATTATGCTTATATGATCGATAGAACGACAATTACTATACTTATTACTCTTATTATTATCAATCTAACTCATATTATTAGCCATATTATGCTTATATGATCGATAGAACGACAATTACTATACTTATTACTCTTATTATTATCAATCTAACTCATATTATTAGCCATATTATGCTTATATGATCGATAGAACGAGAATTACTATACTCACTTCTCTTAGTATTATCAATCTAACTCATATTATTAGCCATATTATGCTTAAATGATCGATAGAACGACAATTACTATACTTATTACTCTTATTATTATCAATCTAACTCATATTATTAGCCATATTATGCTTCTATGTTCGATAGAACGAGAATTACTATACTCACTACTCTTAGTATTATCAATCTAACTCATATTATTAGCCATATTATGCTTATATGATCGATAGAACGAGAACTACTATACTCACTACTCTTAGTATTATCAATCTAACGCATATTATTAGCCATATTATGCTTATATGATCGATAGAACGACAATTACTATACTTATTACTCTTATTATTATCAATCTAACTCATATTATTAGCCATATTATGCTTATATGATCGATAGAACGACAATGACTATACTTATTACTCTTATTATTATCAATCTAACTCATATTATTAGCCATATTATGCTTATATGATCGATAGAACGACAATTACTGTACTTATTACTCTTATCATTATCGATCTAACTCATATTATTAGCCATATTATGCTTATATGATCGATAGAACGACAGTTACTATACTTATTACTCTTATTATTATCAATCTAACTCATATTATTAGCCATATTATGCTTATATGATCGATAGAACAACAATTACTATACTTATTACTCTTACTATTATCAATCCAACTCATATTATTAGCCATATTATGCTTATGTGATCGATAGAACGAGAATTACTATACTCACTACTCTTAGTATTATCAATCTAACTCATATTATTAGCCATATTATGCTTATATTATCGATAGAACGACAAATACTATACTTATTACTCTTATTATTATCAATCTAACTCATATTATTAGCCATATTATGCTTAAATGATCGATAGAACAACAATTACTATACTTATTACTCTTATTATTATAAATCTAACTTCATATTATTAGCCATATTATGCTTATATGATCGATAGAACGACAATTACTGTACTTATTACTCTTATCATTATCGATCTAACTCATATTGTTAGCCATATTATGCTTATATGATCGATAGAACGACAATTACTGTACTTATTACTCTTATCATTATCGATCTAACTCATATTACTAGCCATATTATGCTTATATGATCGATAGAACGACAATTACTATACTTAGTACTCTTATTATTATCAATCTAACTCATATTATTAGCCATATTATGCTTATATGATCGATAGAACGACAATTACTATACTTATTACTGTTATTATTATCAATCTAACTCATATTATTAGCCATATTATGCTTATATGAACGACAGAACGACAATTTCTGTACTTATTACTCTTATTATTATCAATCTAACTCATATTATTAGCCATATTATGCTTATATGATCGATAGAACGACAATTACTGTACTTATTACTCTTATCATTATCGATCTAACTCATATTATTAGCCATATTATGCTTATATGATCGATAGAACGACAGTTACTATACTTATTACTCTTATTATTATCAATCTAACTCATATTATTAGCCATATTATGCTTATATGATCGATAGAACAACAATTACTATACTTATTACTCTTACTATTATCAATCCAACTCATATTATTAGCCATATTATGCTTATGTGATCGATAGAACGAGAATTACTATACTCACTACTCTTAGTATTATCAATCTAACTCATATTATTAGCCATATTATGCTTATATTATCGATAGAACGACAAATACTATACTTATTACTCTTATTATTATCAATCTAACTCATATTATTAGCCATATTATGCTTATATGATCGATAGAACGACAATTACTATACTTATTACTCTTATTATTATCAATCTAACTCATATTATTAGCCATATTATGCTTATATGATCGATAGAACGACAATTACTATACTTATTACTCTTATTATTATCAATCTAACTCATATTATTAGCCATATTATGCTTATATGATCGATAGAACGAGAATTACTATACTCACTTCTCTTAGTATTATCAATCTAACTCATATTATTAGCCATATTATGCTTAAATGATCGATAGAACGACAATTACTATACTTATTACTCTTATTATTATCAATCTAACTCATATTATTAGCCATATTATGCTTCTATGTTCGATAGAACGAGAATTACTATACTCACTACTCTTAGTATTATCAATCTAACTCATATTATTAGCCATATTATGCTTATATGATCGATAGAACGAGAACTACTATACTCACTACTCTTAGTATTATCAATCTAACGCATATTATTAGCCATATTATGCTTATATGATCGATAGAACGACAATTACTATACTTATTACTCTTATTATTATCAATCTAACTCATATTATTAGCCATATTATGCTTATATGATCGATAGAACGACAATGACTATACTTATTACTCTTATTATTATCAATCTAACTCATATTATTAGCCATATTATGCTTATATGATCGATAGAACGACAATTACTGTACTTATTACTCTTATCATTATCGATCTAACTCATATTACTAGCCATATTATGCTTATATGATCGATAGAACGACAATTACTATACTTATTACTCTTATTATTATCAATCTAACTCATATTATTAGCCATATTATGCTTATATGATCGATAGAACGACAATTACTATACTTATTACTGTTATTATTATCAATCTAACTCATATTATTAGCCATATTATGCTTATATGAACGACAGAACGACAATTTCTGTACTTATTACTCTTATTATTATCAATCTAACTCATATTATTAGCCATATTATGCTTATATGATCGACAGAACGAGAATTACTATACTCACTACTCTTAGTATTATCCATCTAACTCATATTATTAGCCATATTATGCTTATATTATCGATAGAACGACAATTACTATACTTATTACTGTTATTATTATCAATCTAACGCATATTATTAGCCATATTATGCTTATATGATCGATGGAACGACAATTACTGTACTTATTACTCTTATCATTATCGATCTAACTCATATTATTAGCCATATTATGCTTATATGATCGATAGAACGACAATTACTATACTTATTACTCTTATTATTATGAATCTAACTCATATTATTAACCATATTATGCAGATATGATCGATAGAACTACAATTACTACACTCATTACTCTTATTATTATTAATCTAACTGATATTATTAGCCATATTATGCTTATATGATCGATAGAACGACAATTACTATACTTATTACTCTTATTATCATCAATCTAACTCATATTATTAACCATATTATGCTAATATGATCGATAGAACTACAATTACTATACTCATTACTCTTATTATTATCAATCTAACTCATATTATTAGCCATATTATGCTTATATGATCGATAGAACGACAATTACTATACTTATTACTGTTATTATTATCAATCTAACTCATATTATTAGCCATATTATGCTTATATGAACGACAGAACGACAATTTCTGTACTTATTACTCTTATTATTATCAATCTAACTCATATTATTAGCCATATTATGCTTATATGATCGATAGAACGACAATGACTATACTTATTACTCTTATTATTATCAATCTAACTCATATTATTAGCCATATTATGCTTATATGATCGATAGAACGACAATTACTGTACTTATTACTCTTATCATTATCGATCTAACTCATATTACTAGCCATATTATGCTTATATGATCGATAGAACGACAATTACTATACTTATTACTCTTATTATTATCAATCTAACTCATATTATTAGCCATATTATGCTTATATGATCGATAGAACGACAATTACTATACTTATTACTGTTATTATTATCAATCTAACTCATATTATTAGCCATATTATGCTTATATGAACGACAGAACGACAATTTCTGTACTTATTACTCTTATTATTATCAATCTAACTCATATTATTAGCCATATTATGCTTATATGATCGACAGAACGAGAATTACTATACTCACTACTCTTAGTATTATCCATCTAACTCATATTATTAGCCATATTATGCTTATATTATCGATAGAACGACAATTACTATACTTATTACTGTTATTATTATCAATCTAACGCATATTATTAGCCATATTATGCTTATATGATCGATGGAACGACAATTACTGTACTTATTACTCTTATCATTATCGATCTAACTCATATTATTAGCCATATTATGCTTATATGATCGATAGAACGACAATTACTATACTTATTACTCTTATTACTATGAATCTAACTCATATTATTAACCATATTATGCAGATATGATCGATAGAACTACAATTACTACACTCATTACTCTTATTATTATTAATCTAACTGATATTATTAGCCATATTATGCTTATATGATCGATAGAACGACAATTACTATACTTATTACTCTTATTATCATCAATCTAACTCATATTATTAACCATATTATGCTAATATGATCGATAGAACGACAATTACTATACTTATTACTCTTATTATTATCAATCTAACTCATATTATTAGCCATATTATGCTTATATGATCGATAGAACGACAATTACTGTACTTATTACTCTTATCATTATCGATCTAACTCATATTACTAGCCATATTATGCTTATATGATCGATAGAACGACAATTACTATACTTATTACTCTTATTATTATCAATCTAACTCATATTATTAGCCATATTATGCTTATATGATCGATAGAACGACAATTACTATACTTATTACTGTTATTATTATCAATCTAACTCATATTATTAGCCATATTATGCTTATATGAACGACAGAACGACAATTTCTGTACTTATTACTCTTATTATTATCAATCTAACTCATATTATTAGCCATATTATGCTTATATGATCGACAGAACGAGAATTACTATACTCACTACTCTTAGTATTATCCATCTAACTCATATTATTAGCCATATTATGCTTATATTATCGATAGAACGACAATTACTATACTTATTACTGTTATTATTATCAATCTAACGCATATTATTAGCCATATTATGCTTATATGATCGATGGAACGACAATTACTGTACTTATTACTCTTATCATTATCGATCTAACTCATATTATTAGCCATATTATGCTTATATGATCGATAGAACGACAATTACTATACTTATTACTCTTATTATTATGAATCTAACTCATATTATTAGCCATATTATGCTTATATGATCGATAGAACGAGTATTACTATACTCACTACTCTTAGTATTATCAATCTAACTCATATTATTAGCCATATTATGCTTATATTATCGATAGAACGACAATTACTATACTTATTACTGTTATTATTATCAATCTAACTCATATTATTAGTTATATTATGCTTAATTGATCGATAGAACGACAATTACTATACTTATTACTCTTATTATTATCAATCTAACTCATATTATTAGCCATATTATGCTTAAATGATCGATAGAACGACAATTACTATACTTATTACACTCACTGTTATCAATCTAACTCATATTATTAACCATATTATGCAAATTTGATCGATAGAACGACAATCACTATACTTATTACTCTTATTATTATCAACCTAACTCATATTATTAGCCATATTATGCTTAAATGATCGATAGAACAACAATTACTATACTTATTACTCTTATTATTATAAATCTAACTTCATATTATTAGCCATATTATGCTTATATGATCGATAGAACGACAATTACTGTACTTATTACTCTTATCATTATCGATCTAACTCATATTGTTAGCCATATTATGCTTATATGATCGATAGAACGACAATTACTGTACTTATTACTCTTATCATTATCGATCTAACTCATATTACTAGCCATATTATGCTTATATGATCGATAGAACGACAATTACTATACTTAGTACTCTTATTATTATCAATCTAACTCATATTATTAGCCATATTATGCTTATATGATCGATAGAACGACAATTACTATACTTATTACTGTTATTATTATCAATCTAACTCATATTATTAGCCATATTATGCTTATATGAACGACAGAACGACAATTTCTGTACTTATTACTCTTATTATTATCAATCTAACTCATATTATTAGCCATATTATGCTTATATGATCGATAGAACGACAATTACTGTACTTATTACTCTTATCATTATCGATCTAACTCATATTATTAGCCATATTATGCTTATATGATCGATAGAACGACAGTTACTATACTTATTACTCTTATTATTATCAATCTAACTCATATTATTAGCCATATTATGCTTATATGATCGATAGAACAACAATTACTATACTTATTACTCTTACTATTATCAATCCAACTCATATTATTAGCCATATTATGCTTATGTGATCGATAGAACGAGAATTACTATACTCACTACTCTTAGTATTATCAATCTAACTCATATTATTAGCCATATTATGCTTATATTATCGATAGAACGACAAATACTATACTTATTACTCTTATTATTATCAATCTAACTCATATTATTAGCCATATTATGCTTATATGATCGATAGAACGACAATTACTATACTTATTACTCTTATTATTATCAATCTAACTCATATTATTAGCCATATTATGCTTATATGATCGATAGAACGACAATTACTATACTTATTACTCTTATTATTATCAATCTAACTCATATTATTAGCCATATTATGCTTATATGATCGATAGAACGAGAATTACTATACTCACTTCTCTTAGTATTATCAATCTAACTCATATTATTAGCCATATTATGCTTAAATGATCGATAGAACGACAATTACTATACTTATTACTCTTATTATTATCAATCTAACTCATATTATTAGCCATATTATGCTTCTATGTTCGATAGAACGAGAATTACTATACTCACTACTCTTAGTATTATCAATCTAACTCATATTATTAGCCATATTATGCTTATATGATCGATAGAACGAGAACTACTATACTCACTACTCTTAGTATTATCAATCTAACGCATATTATTAGCCATATTATGCTTATATGATCGATAGAACGACAATTACTATACTTATTACTCTTATTATTATCAATCTAACTCATATTATTAGCCATATTATGCTTATATGATCGATAGAACGACAATGACTATACTTATTACTCTTATTATTATCAATCTAACTCATATTATTAGCCATATTATGCTTATATGATCGATAGAACGACAATTACTGTACTTATTACTCTTATCATTATCGATCTAACTCATATTATTAGCCATATTATGCTTATATGATCGATAGAACGACAGTTACTATACTTATTACTCTTATTATTATCAATCTAACTCATATTATTAGCCATATTATGCTTATATGATCGATAGAACAACAATTACTATACTTATTACTCTTACTATTATCAATCCAACTCATATTATTAGCCATATTATGCTTATGTGATCGATAGAACGAGAATTACTATACTCACTACTCTTAGTATTATCAATCTAACTCATATTATTAGCCATATTATGCTTATATTATCGATAGAACGACAAATACTATACTTATTACTCTTATTATTATCAATCTAACTCATATTATTAGCCATATTATGCTTCTATGTTCGATAGAACGAGAATTACTATACTCACTACTCTTAGTATTATCAATCTAACTCATATTATTAGCCATATTATGCTTATATGATCGATAGAACGAGAACTACTATACTCACTACTCTTAGTATTATCAATCTAACGCATATTATTAGCCATATTATGCTTATATGATCGATAGAACGACAATTACTCTACTTATTACTCTTATTATTATCAATCTAACTCATATTATTAGCCATATTATGCTTATATGATCGATAGAACGACAATGACTATACTTATTACTCTTATTATTATCAATCTAACTCATATTATTAGCCATATTATGCTTATATGATCGATAGAACGAGTATTACTATACTCACTACTCTTAGTATTATCAATCTAACTCATATTATTAGCCATATTATGCTTATATTATCGATAGAACGACAATTACTATACTTATTACTGTTATTATTATCAATCTAACTCATATTATTAGTTATATTATGCTTAATTGATCGATAGAACGACAATTACTATACTTATTACTCTTATTATTATCAATCTAACTCATATTATTAGCCATATTATGCTTAAATGATCGATAGAACGACAATTACTATACTTATTACACTCACTGTTATCAATCTAACTCATATTATTAACCATATTATGCAAATTTGATCGATAGAACGACAATCACTATACTTATTACTCTTATTATTATCAACCTAACTCATATTATTAGCCATATTATGCTTAAATGATCGATAGAACAACAATTACTATACTTATTACTCTTATTATTATAAATCTAACTTCATATTATTAGCCATATTATGCTTATATGATCGATAGAACGACAATTACTGTACTTATTACTCTTATCATTATCGATCTAACTCATATTGTTAGCCATATTATGCTTATATGATCGATAGAACGACAATTACTGTACTTATTACTCTTATCATTATCGATCTAACTCATATTACTAGCCATATTATGCTTATATGATCGATAGAACGACAATTACTATACTTAGTACTCTTATTATTATCAATCTAACTCATATTATTAGCCATATTATGCTTATATGATCGATAGAACGACAATTACTATACTTATTACTGTTATTATTATCAATCTAACTCATATTATTAGCCATATTATGCTTATATGAACGACAGAACGACAATTTCTGTACTTATTACTCTTATTATTATCAATCTAACTCATATTATTAGCCATATTATGCTTATATGATCGATAGAACGACAATTACTGTACTTATTACTCTTATCATTATCGATCTAACTCATATTATTAGCCATATTATGCTTATATGATCGATAGAACGACAGTTACTATACTTACTACTCTTATTATTATCAATCTAACTCATATTATTAGCCATATTATGCTTATATGATCGATAGAACAACAATTACTATACTTATTACTCTTACTATTATCAATCCAACTCATATTATTAGCCATATTATGCTTATGTGATCGATAGAACGAGAATTACTATACTCACTACTCTTAGTATTATCAATCTAACTCATATTATTAGCCATATTATGCTTATATTATCGATAGAACGACAAATACTATACTTATTACTCTTATTATTATCAATCTAACTCATATTATTAGCCATATTATGCTTATATGATCGATAGAACGACAATTACTATACTTATTACTCTTATTATTATCAATCTAACTCATATTATTAGCCATATTATGCTTATATGATCGATAGAACGACAATGACTATACTTATTACTCTTATTATTATCAATCTAACTCATATTATTAGCCATATTATGCTTATATGATCGATAGAACGACAATGACTATACTTATTACTCTTATTATTATCAATCTAACTCATATTATTAGCCATATTATGCTTATATGATCGATAGAACGACAATTACTGTACTTATTACTCTTATCATTATCGATCTAACTCATATTACTAGCCATATTATGCTTATATGATCGATAGAACGACAATTACTATACTTATTACTCTTATTATTATCAATCTAACTCATATTATTAGCCATATTATGCTTATATGATCGATAGAACGACAATTACTATACTTATTACTGTTATTATTATCAATCTAACTCATATTATTAGCCATATTATGCTTATATGAACGACAGAACGACAATTTCTGTACTTATTACTCTTATTATTATCAATCTAACTCATATTATTAGCCATATTATGCTTATATGATCGACAGAACGAGAATTACTATACTCACTACTCTTAGTATTATCCATCTAACTCATATTATTAGCCATATTATGCTTATATTATCGATAGAACGACAATTACTATACTTATTACTGTTATTATTATCAATCTAACGCATATTATTAGCCATATTATGCTTATATGATCGATGGAACGACAATTACTGTACTTATTACTCTTATCATTATCGATCTAACTCATATTATTAGCCATATTATGCTTATATGATCGATAGAACGACAATTACTATACTTATTACTCTTATTATTATGAATCTAACTCATATTATTAACCATATTATGCAGATATGATCGATAGAACTACAATTACTACACTCATTACTCTTATTATTATTAATCTAACTGATATTATTAGCCATATTATGCTTATATGATCGATAGAACGACAATTACTATACTTATTACTCTTATTATCATCAATCTAACTCATATTATTAACCATATTATGCTAATATGATCGATAGAACTACAATTACTATACTCATTACTCTTATTATTATCAATCTAACTCATATTATTAGCCATATTATGCTTATATGATCGATAGAACGACAATTACTATACTTATTACTGTTATTATTATCAATCTAACTCATATTATTAGCCATATTATGCTTATATGAACGACAGAACGACAATTTCTGTACTTATTACTCTTATTATTATCAATCTAACTCATATTATTAGCCATATTATGCTTATATGATCGATAGAACGACAATGACTATACTTATTACTCTTATTATTATCAATCTAACTCATATTATTAGCCATATTATGCTTATATGATCGATAGAACGACAATTACTGTACTTATTACTCTTATCATTATCGATCTAACTCATATTACTAGCCATATTATGCTTATATGATCGATAGAACGACAATTACTATACTTATTACTCTTATTATTATCAATCTAACTCATATTATTAGCCATATTATGCTTATATGATCGATAGAACGACAATTACTATACTTATTACTGTTATTATTATCAATCTAACTCATATTATTAGCCATATTATGCTTATATGAACGACAGAACGACAATTTCTGTACTTATTACTCTTATTATTATCAATCTAACTCATATTATTAGCCATATTATGCTTATATGATCGACAGAACGAGAATTACTATACTCACTACTCTTAGTATTATCCATCTAACTCATATTATTAGCCATATTATGCTTATATTATCGATAGAACGACAATTACTATACTTATTACTGTTATTATTATCAATCTAACGCATATTATTAGCCATATTATGCTTATATGATCGATGGAACGACAATTACTGTACTTATTACTCTTATCATTATCGATCTAACTCATATTATTAGCCATATTATGCTTATATGATCGATAGAACGACAATTACTATACTTATTACTCTTATTATTATGAATCTAACTCATATTATTAACCATATTATGCAGATATGATCGATAGAACTACAATTACTACACTCATTACTCTTATTATTATTAATCTAACTGATATTATTAGCCATATTATGCTTATATGATCGATAGAACGACAATTACTATACTTATTACTCTTATTATCATCAATCTAACTCATATTATTAACCATATTATGCTAATATGATCGATAGAACTACAATTACTATACTCATTACTCTTATTATTATCAATCTAACTCATATTATTAGCCATATTATGCTTATATGATCGATAGAACGACAATTACTATACTTATTACTGTTATTATTATCAATCTAACTCATATTATTAGCCATATTATGCTTATATGAACGACAGAACGACAATTTCTGTACTTATTACTCTTATTATTATCAATCTAACTCATATTATTAGCCATATTATGCTTATATGATCGATAGAACGACAATTACTGTACTTATTACTCTTATCATTATCGATCTAACTCATATTACTAGCCATATTATGCTTATATGATCGATAGAACGACAATTACTGTACTTATTACTCTTATCATTATCGATCTAACTCATATTATTAGCCATATTATGCTTATATGATCGATAGAACAACAATTACTATACTTATTACTCTTACTATTATCAATCCAACTCATATTATTAGCCATATTATGCTTATGTGATCGATAGAACGAGAATTACTATACTCACTACTCTTAGTATTATCAATCTAACTCATATTATTAGCCATATTATGCTTATATTATCGATAGAACGACAAATACTATACTTATTACTCTTATTATTATCAATCTAACTCATATTATTAGCCATATTATGCTTATATGATCGATAGAACGACAATTACTATACTTATTACTCTTATTATTATCAATCTAACTCATATTATTAGCCAAATTATGCTTATATGATCGATAGAACGACAATTACTATACTTATTACTCTTATTATTATCAATCTAACTCATATTATTAGCCATATTATGCTTATATGATCGATAGAACGAGAATTACTATACTCACTTCTCTTAGTATTATCAATCTAACTCATATTATTAGCCATATTATGCTTAAATGATCGATAGAACGACAATTACTATACTTATTACTCTTATTATTATCAATCTAACTCATATTATTAGCCATATTATGCTTCTATGTTCGATAGAACGAGAATTACTATACTCACTACTCTTAGTATTATCAATCTACCTCATATTATTAGCCATATTATGCTTATATGATCGATAGAACGAGAACTACTATACTCACTACTCTTAGTATTATCAATCTAACGCATATTATTAGCCATATTATGCTTATATGATCGATAGAACGACAATTACTATACTTATTACTCTTATTATTATCAATCTAACTCATATTATTAGCCATATTATGCTTATATGATCGATAGAACGACAATGACTATACTTATTACTCTTATTATTATCAATCTAACTCATATTATTAGCCATATTATGCTTATATGATCGATAGAACGACAATTACTGTACTTATTACTCTTATCATTATCGATCTAACTCATATTACTAGCCATATTATGCTTATAGGATCGATAGAACGACAATTACTATACTTACTACTCTTATTATTATCAATCTAACTCATATTATTAGCCATATTATGCTTATATGATCGATAGAACGACAATTACTATACTTATTACTGTTATTATTATCAATCTAACTCATATTATTAGCCATATTATGCTTATATGAACGACAGAACGACAATTTCTGTACTTATTACTCTTATTATTATCAATCTAACTCATATTATTAGCCATATTATGCTTATATGATCGACAGAACGAGAATTACTATACTCACTACTCTTAGTATTATCCATCTAACTCATATTATTAGCCATATTATGCTTATATTATCGATAGAACGACAATTACTATACTTATTACTGTTATTATTATCAATCTAACGCATATTATTAGCCATATTATGCTTATATGATCGATGGAACGACAATTACTGTACTTATTACTCTTATCATTATCGATCTAACTCATATTATTAGCCATATTATGCTTATATGATCGATAGAACGACAATTACTATACTTATTACTCTTATTATTATGAATCTAACTCATATTATTAACCATATTATGCAGATATGATCGATAGAACTACAATTACTATACTCATTACTCTTATTATTATTAATCTAACTGATATTATTAGCCATATTATGCTTATATGATCGATAGAACGACAATTACTATACTTATTACTCTTATTATCATCAATCTAACTCATATTATTAACCATATTATGCTAATATGATCGATAGAACTACAATTACTATACTCATTACTCTTATTATTATCAATCTAACTCATATTATTAGCCATATTATGCTTATATGATCGATAGAACGACAATTACTATACTTATTACTGTTATTATTATCAATCTAACTCATATTATTAGCCATATTATGCTTATATGAACGACAGAACGACAATTTCTGTACTTATTACTCTTATTATTATCAATCTAACTCATATTATTAGCCATATTATGCTTATATGATCGATAGAACGACAATTACTGTACTTATTACTCTTATCATTATCGATCTAACTCATATTACTAGCCATATTATGCTTATATGATCGATAGAACGACAATTACTATACTTATTACTCTTATTATTATCAATCTAACTCATATTATTAGCCATATTATGCTTATATGATCGATTGAGCGACAATTACTATACTTATTACTGTTATTATTATCAATCTAACTCATATTATTAGCCATATTATGCTTATATGAACGACAGAACGACAATTTCTGTACTTATTACTCTTATTATTATCGATCTAACTCATATTACTAGCCATATTATGCTTATATGATCGATAGAACGACAATTACTATACTTATTACTCTTATTATTATCAATCTAACTCATATTATTAGCCATATTATGCTTATATGATCGATAGAACGACAATTACTATACTTATTACTGTTATTATTATCAATCTAACTCATATTATTAGCCATATTATGCTTATATGATCGATAGAACGACAATTACTATACTTATTACTCTTATTATCATCAATCTAACTCATATTATTAACCATATTATGCTAATATGATCGATAGAACTACAATTACTATACTCATTACTCTTATTATTATCAATCTAACTCATATTATTAGCCATATTATGCTTATATGATCGATAGAACGACAATTACTATACTTATTACTGTTATTATTATCAATCTAACTCATATTATTAGCCATATTATGCTTATATGAACGACAGAGCGACAATTTCTGTACTTATTACTCTTATTATTATCAATCTAACTCATATTATTAGCCATATTATGCTTATATGATCGACAGAACGAGAATTACTATACTCACTACTCTTAGTATTATCCATCTAACTCATATTATTAGCCATATTATGCTTATATTATCGATAGAACGACAATTACTATACTTATTACTGTTATTATTATCAATCTAACGCATATTATTAGCCATATTATGCTTATATGATCGATGGAACGACAATTACTGTACTTATTACTCTTATCATTATCGATCTAACTCATATTATTAGCCATATTATGCTTATATGATCGATAGAACGACAATTACTATACTTATTACTCTTATTATTATGAATCTAACTCATATTATTAACCATATTATGCAGATATGATCGATAGAACTACAATTACTATACTCATTACTCTTATTATTATTAATCTAACTGATATTATTAGCCATATTATGCTTATATGATCGATAGAACGACAATTACTATACTTATTACTCTTATTATCATCAATCTAACTCATATTATTAACCATATTATGCTAATATGATCGATAGAACTACAATTACTATACTCATTACTCTTATTATTATCAATCTAACTCATATTATTAGCCATATTATGCTTATATGATCGATAGAACGACAATTACTGTACTTATTACTCTTATCATTATCGATCTAACTCATATTATTAGCCATATTATGCTTATATGATCGATAGAACGACAGTTACTATACTTATTACTCTTATTATTATCAATCTAACTCATATTATTAGCCATATTATGCTTATATGATCGATAGAACAACAATTACTATACTTATTACTCTTACTATTATCAATCCAACTCATATTATTAGCCATATTATGCTTATGTGATCGATAGAACGAGAATTCCTATACTCACTACTCTTAGTATTATCAATCTAACTCATATTATTAGCCATATTATGCTTATATTATCGATAGAACGACAAATACTATACTTATTACTCTTATTATTATCAATCTAACTCATATTATTAACCATATTATGCTAATATGATCGATAGAACTACAATTACTATAGTCATTACTCTTATTATTATCAATCTAACTTATATTATTAGCCATATTATGCTTATATGGTCGATAGAACGACAACTACTATACTCACTACTCTTATTATTATGAATCTAACTCATATTATTAAACACATTATGCAGATATGGTCGATAGAACTACAATTACTATACTCATTACTCTTATTATTATTAATCTAACTGATATTATTAGCCATATTATGCTTATATGATCGATAGAACGACAATTACTATACTTATTACTCTTATTATCATCAATCTAACTCATATTATTAACCATATTATGCTAATATGATCGATAGAACTACAATTACTATACTCATTACTCTTATTATTATCAATCTAACTCATATTATTAGCCATATTATGCTTATATGATCGATAGAACAACAATTACTATACTTATTACTCTTACTATTATCAATCCAACTCATATTATTAGCCATATTATGCTTATGTGATCGATAGAACGAGAATTACTATACTCACTACTCTTAGTATTATCAATCTAACTCATATTATTAGCCATATTATGCTTATATTATCGATAGAACGACAAATACTATACTTATTACTCTTATTATTATCAATCTAACTCATATTATTAACCATATTATGCTAATATGATCGATAGAACTACAATTACTATAGTCATTACTCTTATTATTATCAATCTAACTCATATTATTAGCCATATTATGCTTATATGGTCGATAGAACGACAATTACTATACTCACTACTCTTATTATTATCAATCTAACTCATATTATTAGCCATATTATGCTTATATGATCGATAGAACGAGAATTACTATACTCACTACTCTTAGTATTATCAATCTAACTCATATTATTAGCCATATTATGCTTATATGATCGACAGAACGACAATTACTATACTTATTACACTCACTGTTATCAATCAAACTCATATTATTAACCATATTATGCAAATTTGATCGATAGAACGACAATCACTCTACTTATTACTCTTATTATTATCAACCTAACTCATATTATTAGCCATATTATGCTTATATTATCGATAGAACGGCAATTACTATACTTATTACTGTTATTATTATCAATCTAACGCATATTATTAGCCATATTATGCTTATATGATCGACAGAACGACAATTACTATACTTATTACACTCACTGTTATCAATCAAACTCATATTATTAACCATATTATGCAAATTTGATCGATAGAACGACAATCACTCTACTTATTACTCTTATCATTATCAACCTAACTCATATTATTAGCCATATTATGCTTATATGATCGATAGAACGACAATCACTATACTTATTACTCTTATTATTATCAACCTCCCTCATATTATTAGCCATATTATGCTTATATTATCGATATAACGACAATTACTATACTTATTACTGTTATTATTATCAATCTAACTCATATTATTAGCCATATTATGCATATATGAACGACAGAACGACAATTACTGTACTTATTACTCTTATTATTATGAATCTAACTCATATTATTAACCATATTATGCAGATATGATCGATAGAACTACAATTACTATACTCATTACTCTTATTATTATTAATCTAACTGATATTATTAGCCATATTATGCTTCTATGATCGATAGAACGACAATTACTATACTTATTACTCTTATTATCATCAATCTAACTCATATTATTAGCCATATTATGCTTATATGATCGATAGAACGACAAATACTATACTTATTACTCTTATTATTATCAATCTAACTCATATTATTAACCATATTATGCTAATATGATCGATAGAACTACAATTACTATACTCATTACTCTTATTATTATCAACCCAACTCATGTTATTACCCATATTATGCTTATATGATCGATAGAACGACAACCACTATACTTATTACTCTTACTATTATCAACCTAACTCATATTATTAGCCATATTATGCTTATATTATCGATAGAACGACAATTACTATACTTATTACTGTTATTATTATCAACCTAACGCATATTATTAGCCATATTATGCTTATATGATCGACAGAACGACAATTACTATACTTATTACACTCACTGTTATCAATCAAACTCATATTATTAACCATATTATGCAAATTTGATCGATAGAACGACAATCACTCTACTTATTACTCTTATTATTATCAACCTAACTCATATTATTAGCCATATTATGCTTATATGATCGATAGAACGACAATCACTATACTTATTACTCTTATTATTATCAACCTAACTCATATTATTAGCCATATTATGCTTATATTATCGATATAACGACAATTACTATACTTATTACTATTATTATTATCAAACTAACTCATACTATTAGCCATATTATGCTTATATGAACGACAGAACGACAATTACTGTACTTATTACTCTTATCATTATCAACCTAAGTCATATTATTAGCCATATTATGCTTATATGATCGATAGAACGACAATTACTGTACTCACTACTCTTATTATTATCAATCTAACTCATATTATTAGCCATATTATGCTTATAAGATCGATAGAACGACAATTACTGTACTTATTACTCTTATCATTATCGATCTAACTCATATTATTAGCCATATTATGCTTATATGATCGATAGAACGACAATTACTATACTTATTACTCTTATTATTATCAATCTAACTCATATTATTAGCCATATTATGCTTATATGATCGATAGAACGACAATTACTATACTTATTACTCTTATTATTATCAATCTAACTCATTATTAGCCATATTATGCTTATATGATCGATAGAACGACAATTACTATACTTATTACTCTTATTATTATCAATCTAACTCATATTATTAGCCATATTATGCTTATATGATCGATAGAACGAGAATTACTATACTCACTACTCTTAGTATTATCAATCTAACTCATATTATTAGGCATATTATGCTTATATTATCGATAGAACGACAATTACTATACTTATTACTGATATTATTATCAATCTAACTCATATTATTAGTTATATTATGCTTAATTGATCGATAGAACGACAATTACTATACTTATTACTCTTATTATTATGAATCTAACTCATATTATTAACCATATTATGCAAATTTGATCGATAGAACGACAATCACTCTACTTATTACTCTTATCATTATCGATCTAACTCATATTATTAGCCATATTATGCTTATATGATCGATAGAACGACAATTACTATACTTATTACTCTTATTATCATCAATCTAACTCATATTATTAGCCATATTATGCTTATATGATCGATAGAACGACAAATACTATACTTATTACTCTTATTATTATCAATCTAACTCATATTATTAACCATATTATGCTAATATGACCGATAGAACTACAATTACTATACTCATTACTCTTATTATTATCAACCTAACTCATATTATTAGCCATATTATGCTTATATGATCGATAGAACGACAATCACTATACTTATTACTCTTATTATTATCAACCTAACTCATATTATTAGCCATATTATGCTTATATTATCGATAGAACGACAATTACTATACTTATTACTGTTATTATTATCAATCTAACGCATATTATTAGCCATATTATGCTTATATGATCGACAGAACGACAATTACTATACTTATTACACTCACTGTTATCAATCAAACTCATATTATTAACCATATTATGCAAATTTGATCGATAGAACGACAATCACTCTACTTATTACTCTTATTATTATCAACCTAACTCATATTATTAGCCATATTATGCTTAATTGATCGATAGAACGACAATTACTATACTTATTACTCTTATTATTATCAATCTAACTCATATTATTAGCCATATTATGCTTAAATGATCGATAGAACGACAATTACTATACTTATTACACTCACTGTTATCAATCTAACTCATATTATTAACCATATTATGCAAATTTGATCGATAGAACGACAATCACTATACTTATTACTCTTATTATTATCAATCTAACTCATATTATTAGCCATATTATGCTTATATGATCGATAGAACGACAATTACTGTACTTATTACTCTTATCATTATCGATCTAACTCATATTATTAGCCATATTATGCTTATATGATCGATAGAACGACAATTACTATACTTATTACTCTTATTATTATCAATCTAACTCATATTATTAGCCATATTATGCTTATATGATCGATAGAACGAGAATTACTATACTCACTACTCTTAGTATTATCAATCTAACTCATATTATTAGCCATATTATGCTTATATTATCGATAGAACGACAATTACTATACTTATTGCTGTTATTATTATCAATCTAACTCATATTATTAGCCATATTATGCTTAATTGATCGATAGAACGACAATTACTATACTTATTACTCTTATTATTATAAATCTAACTCATATTATTAGCCATATTATGCTTAAATGATCGATAGAACGACAATTACTATACTTATTACACTCACTGTTATCAATCAAACTCATATTATTAACCATATTATGCAAATTTGATCGATAGAACGACAATCACTCTACTTATTACTCTTATTATTATCAACCTAACTCATATTATTAGCCATATTATGCTTATATGATCGATAGAACGACAATCACTATACTTATTACTCTTATTATTATCAACCTAACTCATATTATTAGCCATATTATGCTTATATTATCGATATAACGACAATTACTATACTTATTACTGTTATTATTATCAATCTAACTCATATTATTAGCCATATTATGCTTATATGATCGATAGAACGACAATTACTGTACTCACTACTCTTATTATTATCAATCTAACTCATATTATTAGCCATATTATGCTTATATGATCGATAGAACGACAATTACTGTACTTATTACTCTTATGATTATCGATCTAACTCATATTATTGGCCATATTCTTGCTTATATGATCGATAGAACGACAATTACTATACTTATTACTCTTATTATTATCAATCTAACTCATATTATTAGCCATATTATGCTTATATGATCGATAGAACCAGAATTACTATACTCACTACTCTTAGTATTATCAATCTAACTCATATTATTAGCCATATTATGCTTATATTATCGATAGAACGACAATTACTATACTTATTGCTGTTATTATTATCAACCTAACTCATATTATTAGCCATATTATGCTTAATTGATCGATAGAACGACAATTACTATACTTATTACTCTTATTATTATCAATCTAACTCATATTATTAGCCATATTATGCTTAAATGATCGATAGAACGACAATTACTATACTTATTACACTCACTGTTATCAATCTAACTCATATTATTAACCATATTATGCAAATTTGATCGATAGAACGACAATCACTCTACTTATTACTCTTATTATTATCAACCTAACTCATATTATTAGCCATATTATGCTTATATGATCGATAGAACGACAATCACTATACTTATTACTCTTATTATTATCAACCTAACCCATATTATTAGCCATATTATGCTTATATTATCGATATAACGACAATTACTATACTTATTTCTGTTATCATTATCAATCTAACTCATATTATTAGCCATATTATGCTTATATGAACGACAGAACGACAATTACTGTACTTATTACTCTTATCATTATCAATCTAAGTCATATTATTAGCCATATTATGCTTATATGATCGATAGAACGACAATTACTATACTTATTACTCTTATTATTATCAACCTAACTCATATTATTAGCCATATTATGCTTAATTGATCGATAGAACGACAATTACTATACTTATTACTCTTGTTATTATCCATCTAACTCATATTATTAGCCATATTATGCTTATATGATCGATAGAACGAGAATTACTATACTCACTTCTCATAGTATTGTCAATCTAACTCATATTATTAGCCATATTATGCTTATATTATCGATATAACGACAATTACTATACTTATTACTGTTATTATTATCAATCTAACTCATATTATTAGCCATATTATGCTTATATGAACGACAGAACAACAATTACTCTACTTATTACTCTTATTGTTATCAATCTAACTCATATTATTAGCCATATTATGCTTATATGATCGATAGAACGAGAATTACTATACTCACTACTCTTAGTATTATCCATCCAACTCATATTATTAGCCATATTATGCTTATATTATCGATAGAACGACAATTACTATACTTATTACTGTTATTATTACCAATCTAACGCATATTATTAGCCATATTATGCTTATATGATCGATAGAACGACAATTACTGTACTTATTACTCTTATCATTATCGATCTAACTCATATTATTAGCCATATTATGCTTATATGATCGATTGAACGACAATTACTATACTTATTACTCTTATTATCATCAATCTAACTCATATTATTAGCCATATTAAGCTTATGTGATCGATAGAACGACAAATACTATACTTATTACTCTTAGTATTATCAATCTAACTCATATTATTAACCATATTATGCTAATATGAACGATAGAACTACAATTACTATACTCATTACTCTTATTATTATCAATCCAACTCATGTTATTACCCATATTATGCTTATATGATCGATAGAACGACAATCACTATACTTATTACTCTTATTATTATCAACCTAACTCATATTATTAGCCATATTATGCTTATATTATCGATAGAACGACAATTACTATACTTATTACTGTTATTATTATCAACCTAACTCATATTATTAGCCATATTATGCTTAAATGATCGATAGAACAACAATTACTATACTTATTACTCTTATTATTATCCACCTAACTCATATTATTAGCCATATTATGCTTATATGATCGATAGAACGACAATCACTATACTTATTACTCTTATTATTATCAACCTAACTCATATTATTAGCCATATTATGCTTATATTATCGATATAACGACAATTACTATACTTATTACTGTTATTATCATCAATCTAACTCATATTATTAGCCATATTATGCTTATATGATCGATAGAACGACAAATACTATACTTATTACTCTTATTATTATCAATCTAACTCATATTATTAACCATATTATGCTAATATGATCGATAGAACGACAATTACTATACTTATTACTCTTATTATTATCAACCTAACTCATATTATTAGCCATATTATGCTTAAATGATCGATAGAACAACAATTACTATACTTATTACTCTCATTATTATAAATCTAACTCATATTATTAGCCATATTATGCTTATATGATCGATAGAACGAGAATTACTATACTCACTACTCTTAGTATTATCAATCTAACTCATATTATTAGGCATATTATGCTTATATTATCGATAGAACGACAATTACTATACCTATTACTGTTATTATTATCAATCTAACTCATATTATTAGTTATATTATGCTTAATTGATCGATAGAACGACAATTACTATACTTATTACTCTTATTATTATGAATCTAACTCATATTATTAACCATATTATGCAAATTTGATCGATAGAACGACAATCACACTACTTATTACTCTTATCATTATCGATCTAACTCATATTATTAGCCATATTATGCTTATATGATCGATAGAACGACAATTACTATACTTATTACTCTTATTATCATCAATCTAACTCATATTATTAGCCATATTATGCTTATATGATCGATAGAACGACAAATACTATAGTTATTACTCTTATTATTATCAATCTAACTCATATTATTAACCATATTATGCTAATATGACCGATAGAACTACAATTACTATACTCATTACTCTTATTATTATCAATCCAACTCATGTTATTACCCATATTATGCTTATATGATCGATAGAACGACAATCACTATACTTATTACTCTTATTATTATCAACCTAACTCATATTATTAGCCATATTATGCTTATATTATCGATAGAACGACAATTACTATACTTATTACTGTTATTATTATCAATCTAACGCACATTATTAGCCATATTATGCTTATATGATCGACAGAACGACAATTACTATACTTATTACACTCACTGTTATCAATCAAACTCATATTATTAACCATATTATGCAAATTTGATCGATAGAACGACAATCACTCTACTTATTACTCTTATTATTATCAACCTAACTCATATTATTAGCCATATTATGCTTATATGATCGATAGAACGACAATCACTATACTTATTACTCTTATTATTATCAACCTAACTCATATTATTAGCCATATTATGCTTATATGATCTATAGAACGACAAATACTATACTTGTTACTCTTATTATTATCAATCTAACTCATATTATTAACCATATTATGCCAATATGATCGATAGAACTACAATTACTATACTCATTACTCTTATTATTATCAATCTAACTCATATTATTAGCCATATTATGCTTATATGATCGATAGAACGAGAATTACTATACTCACTACTCTTAGTATTATCAATCTAACTCATATTATTAGCCATATTATGCTTATATTATCTATAGAACGACAAATACTATACTTATTACTCTTATTATTATCAATCTAACTCATATTATTAACCATATTATGCTAATATGATCGATAGAACTACAATTACTATACTCATTACTCTTATTATTATCAATCTAACTCATATTATTAGCCATATTATGCTTATATTATCTATAGAACGACAAATACTATACTTATTACTCTTATTATTATCAATCTAACTCATATTATTAACCATATTATGCTAATATGATCGATAGAACTACAATTACTATACTTATTACTCTTATTATTATCAACCTAACTCATATTATTAGCCATATTATGCTTATATTATCGATAGGACGACAATTACTATACTTATTACTGTTATTATTATCAATCTAACGCATATTATTAGCCATATTATGCTTATATGATCGACAGAACGACAATTACTATACTTACTACACTCACTGTTATCAATCAAACTCATATTATTAACCATATTATGCAAATTTGATCGATAGAACGACAATCACTCTACTTATTACTCTTATTATTATCAACCTAACTCATATTATTAGCCATATTATGCTTATATGATCGATAGAACGACAATCACTATACTTATTACTCTTATTATTATCAACCTAACTCATATTATTAGCCATATTATGCTTATATTATCGATATAACGACAATTACTATACTTATTACTGTTATCATTATCAATCTAACTCATATTATTAGCCATATTATGCTTATATGATCTATAGAACGACAAATACTATACTTATTACTCTTATTATTATCAATCTAACTCATATTATTAACCATATTATGCTAATATGATCGATAGAACTACAATTACTATACTCATTACTCTTATTATTATCAATCTAACTCATATTATTAGCCATATTATGCTTATATGATCGATAGAACGAGAATTACTATACTCACTACTCTTAGTATTATCAATCTAACTCATATTATTAGCCATATTATGCTTATATTATCTATAGAACGACAAATACTATACTTATTACTCTTATTGTTATCAATCTAACTCATATTATTAACCATATTATGCTAATATGATCGATAGAACTACAATTACTATACTCATTACTCTTATTATTATCAATCTAACTCATATTATTAGCCATATTATGCTTATATTATCTATAGAACGACAAATACTATACTTATTACTCTTATTATTATCAATCTAACTCATATTATTAACCATATTATGCTAATATGATCGATAGAACTACAATTACTATACTTATTACTCTTATTATTATCAACCTAACTCATATTATTAGCCATATTATGCTTATATTATCGATAGAACGACAATTACTATACTTATTACTGTTATTATTATCAATCTAACGCATATTATTAGCCATATTATGCTTATATGATCGACAGAACGACAATTACTATACTTATTACACTCACTGTTATCAATCAAACTCATATTATTAACCATATTATGCAAATTTGATCGATAGAACGACAATCACTCTACTTATTACTCTTATTATTATCAACCTAACTCATATTATTAGCCATATTATGCTTATATGATCGATAGAACGACAATCACTATACTTATTACTCTTATTATTATCAACCTAACTCATATTATTAGCCATATTATGCTTATATTATCGATATAACGACAATTACTATACTTATTACTGTTATCATTATCAATCTAACTCATATTATTAGCCATATTATGCTTATATGATCTATAGAACGACAAATACTATACTTATTACTCTTATTATTATCAATCTAACTCATATTATTAACCATATTATGCTAATATGATCGATAGAACTACAATTACTATACTCATTACTCTTATTATTATCAATCTAACTCATATTATTAGCCATATTATGCTTATATGATCGATAGAACGAGAATTACTATACTCACTACTCTTAGTATTATCAATCTAACTCATATTATTAGCCATATTATGCTTATATTATCTATAGAACGACAAATACTATACTTATTACTCTTATTATTATCAATCTAACTCATATTATTAACCATATTATGCTAATATGATCGATAGAACTACAATTACTATACTCATTACTCTTATTATTATCAATCTAACTCATATTATTAGCCATATTATACTTATATGATCGATAGAACGACAATTACTATACTCACTACTCTTATTATTATCAATCTAACTCATATTATTAGCCATATTATGCTTATATGATCGATAGAACGACAATTACTGTACTTATTACTCTTATCATTATCGATCTAACTCATATTATTAGCCATATTATGCTTATATGATCGATAGAACGACAATTACTATACTTATTACTCTTATTATTATCAATCTAACTCATATTATTAGCCATATTATGCTTATATGATCGATAGAACGACAATTACTATACTTATTACTCTTATTATTATCAATCGAACTCATATTATTAGCCATATTATGCTTATATGATCGATAGAACGAGAATTACTATACTCACTACTCTTAGTATTATCAATCTAACTCATATTATTAGGCATATTATGCTTATATTATCGATAGAACGACAATTACTATACCTATTACTGTTATTATTATCAATCTAACTCATATTATTAGTTATATTATGCTTAATTGATCGATAGAACGACAATTACTATACTTATTACTCTTATTATTATGAATCTAACTCATATTATTAACCATATTATGCAAATTTGATCGATAGAACGACAATCACACTACTTATTACTCTTATCATTATCGATCTAACTCATATTATTAGCCATATTATGCTTATATGATCGATAGAACGACAATTACTATACTTATTACTCTTATTATCATCAATCTAACTCATATTATTAGCCATATTATGCTTATATGATCGATAGAACGACAAATACTATACTTATTACTCTTATTATTATCAATCTAACTCATATTATTAACCATATTATGCTAATATGATCGATAGAACTACAATTACTATACTCGATACTCTTATTATTATCAATCCAACTCATGTTATTACCCATATTATGCTTATATGATCGATAGAACGACAATCACTATACTTATTATTCTTATTATTATCAACCTAACTCATATTATTAGCCATATTATGCTTATATTATCGATAGAACGACAATTACTATACTTATTACTGTTATTATTATCAATCTAACGCATATTATTAGCCATAATATGCTTATATGATCGACAGAACGACAATTACTATACTTATTACACTCACTGTTATCAATCAAACTCATATTATTAACCATATTATGCAAATTTGATCGATAGAACGACAATCACTCTACTTATTACTCTTATTATTATCAACCTAACTCATATTATTAGCCATATTATGCTTATATGATCGATAGAACGACAATCACTATACTTATTACTCTTATTATTATCAACCTAACTCATATTATTAGCCATATTATGCTTATATTATCGATATAACGACAATTACTATACTTATTACTGTTATCATTATCAATCTAACTCATATTATTAGCCATATTATGCTTATATGATCTATAGAACGACAAATACTATACTTATTACTCTTATTATTATCAATCTAACTCATATTATTAACCATATTATGCTAATATGATCGATAGAACTACAATTACTATACTCATTACTCTTATTATTATCAATCTAACTCATATTATTAGCCATATTATGCTTATATGATCGATAGAACGACAATTACTATACTCACTACTCTTATTATTATCAATCTAACTCATATTATTAGCCATATTATGCTTATATGATCGATAGAACGACAATTACTGTACTTATTACTCTTATCACTATCGATCTAACTCATATTATTAGCCATATTATGCTTATATGATCGATAGAACGACAATTACTATACTTATTACTCTTATTATTATCAATCTAACTCATATTATTAGCCATATTATGCTTATATGATCGATAGAACGAGAATTACTATACTCACTACTCTTAGTATTATCAATCTAACTCATATTACTAGGCAAATTATGCTTATATTATCGATAGAACGACAATTACTATACCTATTACTGTTATTATTATCAATCTAACTCATATTATTAGCCATATTATGCTTATATGATCTATAGAACGACAAATACTATACTTGTTACTCTTATTATTATCAATCTAACTCATATTATTAACCATATTATGCCAATATGATCGATAGAACTACAATTACTATACTCATTACTCTTATTATTATCAATCTAACTCATATTATTAGCCATATTATGCTTATATGATCGATAGAACGAGAATTACTATACTCACTACTCTTAGTATTATCAATCTAACTCATATTATTAGCCATATTATGCTTATATTATCTATAGAACGACAAATACTATACTTATTACTCTTATTATTATCAATCTAACTCATATTATTAACCATATTATGCTAATATGATCGATAGAACTACAATTACAATACTCATTACTCTTATTATTATCAATCTAACTCATATTATTAGCCATATTATGCTTATATTATCTATAGAACGACAAATACTATACTTATTACTCTTATTATTATCAATCTAACTCATATTATTAACCATATTATGCTAATATGATCGATAGAACTACAATTACTATACTTATTACTCTTATTATTATCAACCTAACTCATATTATTAGCCATATTATGCTTATATTATCGATAGGACGACAATTACTATACTTATTACTGTTATTATTATCAATCTAACGCATATTATTAGCCATATTATGCTTATATGATCGACAGAACGACAATTACTATACTTACTACACTCACTGTTATCAATCAAACTCATATTATTAACCATATTATGCAAATTTGATCGATAGAACGACAATCACTCTACTTATTACTCTTATTATTATCAACCTAACTCATATTATTAGCCATATTATGCTTATATGATCGATAGAACGACAATCACTATACTTATTACTCTTATTATTATCAACCTAACTCATATTATTAGCCATATTATGCTTATATTATCGATATAACGACAATTACTATACTTATTACTGTTATCATTATCAATCTAACTCATATTATTAGCCATATTATGCTTATATGATCTATAGAACGACAAATACTATACTTATTACTCTTATTATTATCAATCTAACTCATATTATTAACCATATTATGCTAATATGATCGATAGAACTACAATTACTATACTCATTACTCTTATTATTATCAATCTAACTCATATTATTAGCCATATTATGCTTATATGATCGATAGAACGAGAATTACTATACTCACTACTCTTAGTATTATCAATCTAACTCATATTATTAGCCATATTATGCTTATATTATCTATAGAACGACAAATACTATACTTATTACTCTTATTGTTATCAATCTAACTCATATTATTAACCATATTATGCTAATATGATCGATAGAACTACAATTACTATACTCATTACTCTTATTATTATCAATCTAACTCATATTATTAGCCATATTATGCTTATATTATCTATAGAACGACAAATACTATACTTATTACTCTTATTATTATCAATCTAACTCATATTATTAACCATATTATGCTAATATGATCGATAGAACTACAATTACTATACTTATTACTCTTATTATTATCAACCTAACTCATATTATTAGCCATATTATGCTTATATTATCGATAGAACGACAATTACTATACGTATTACTGTTATTATTATCCATCTAACGCATATTATTAGCCATATTATGCTTATATGATCGACAGAACGACAATTACTATACTTATTACACTCACTGTTATCAATCAAACTCATATTATTAACCATATTATGCAAATTTGATCGATAGAACGACAATCACTCTACTTATTACTCTTATTATTATCAACCTAACTCATATTATTAGCCATATTATGCTTATATGATCGATAGAACGACAATCACTATACTTATTACTCTTATTATTATCAACCTAACTCATATTATTAGCCATATTATGCTTATATTATCGATATAACGACAATTACTATACTTATTACTGTTATCATTATCAATCTAACTCATATTATTAGCCATATTATGCTTATATGATCTGTAGAACGACAAATACTATACTTATTACTCTTATTATTATCAATCTAACTCATATTATTAACCATATTATGCTAATATGATCGATAGAACTACAATTACTATACTCATTACTCTTATTATTATCAATCTAACTCATATTATTAGCCATATTATGCTTATATGATCGATAGAACGAGAATTACTATACTCACTACTCTTAGTATTATCAATCTAACTCATATTATTAGCCATATTATGCTTATATTATCTATAGAACGACAAATACTATACTTATTACTCTTATTATTATCAATCTAACTCATATTATTAACCATATTATGCTAATATGATCGATAGAACTACAATTACTATACACATTACTCTTATTATTATCAATCTAACTCATATTATTAGCCATATTATACTTATATGATCGATAGAACGACAATTACTATACTCACTACTCTTATTATTATCAATCTAACTCATATTATTAGCCATATTATGCTTATATGATCGATAGAACGACAATTACTGTACTTATTACTCTTATCATTATCGATCTAACTCATATTATTAGCCATATTATGCTTATATGATCGATAGAACGACAATTACTATACTTATTACTCTTATTATTATCAACCTAACTCATATTATTAGCCATATTATGCTTAATTGATCGATAGAACGACAATTACTATACTTATTACTCTTGTTATTATCCATCTAACTCATATTATTAGCCATATTATGCTTATATGATCGATAGAACGAGAATTACTATACTCACTTCTCATAGTATTGTCAATCTAACTCATATTATTAGCCATATTATGCTTATATTATCGATATAACGACAATTACTATACTTATTACTGTTATTATTATCAATCTAACTCATATTATTAGCCATATTATGCTTATATGAACGACAGAACAACAATTACTCTACTTATTACTCTTATTGTTATCAATCTAACTCATATTATTAGCCATATTATGCTTATATGATCGATAGAACGAGAATTACTATACTCACTACTCTTAGTATTATCCATCCAACTCATATTATTAGCCATATTATGCTTATATTATCGATAGAACGACAATTACTATACTTATTACTGTTATTATTACCAATCTAACGCATATTATTAGCCATATTATGCTTATATGATCGATAGAACGACAATTACTGTACTTATTACTCTTATCATTATCGATCTAACTCATATTATTAGCCATATTATGCTTATATGATCGATTGAACGACAATTACTATACTTATTACTCTTATTATCATCAATCTAACTCATATTATTAGCCATATTAAGCTTATGTGATCGATAGAACGACAAATACTATACTTATTACTCTTAGTATTATCAATCTAACTCATATTATTAACCATATTATGCTAATATGAACGATAGAACTACAATTACTATACTCATTACTCTTATTATTATCAATCCAACTCATGTTATTACCCATATTATGCTTATATGATCGATAGAACGACAATCACTATACTTATTACTCTTATTATTATCAACCTAACTCATATTATTAGCCATATTATGCTTATATTATCGATAGAACGACAATTACTATACTTATTACTGTTATTATTATCAACCTAACTCATATTATTAGCCATATTATGCTTAAATGATCGATAGAACAACAATTACTATACTTATTACTCTTATTATTATCCACCTAACTCATATTATTAGCCATATTATGCTTATATGATCGATAGAACGACAATCACTATACTTATTACTCTTATTATTATCAACCTAACTCATATTATTAGCCATATTATGCTTATATTATCGATATAACGACAATTACTATACTTATTACTGTTATTATCATCAATCTAACTCATATTATTAGCCATATTATGCTTATATGATCGATAGAACGACAAATACTATACTTATTACTCTTATTATTATCAATCTAACTCATATTATTAACCATATTATGCTAATATGATCGATAGAACGACAATTACTATACTTATTACTCTTATTATTATCAACCTAACTCATATTATTAGCCATATTATGCTTAAATGATCGATAGAACAACAATTACTATACTTATTACTCTCATTATTATAAATCTAACTCATATTATTAGCCATATTATGCTTATATGATCGATAGAACGAGAATTACTATACTCACTACTCTTAGTATTATCAATCTAACTCATATTATTAGGCATATTATGCTTATATTATCGATAGAACGACAATTACTATACCTATTACTGTTATTATTATCAATCTAACTCATATTATTAGTTATATTATGCTTAATTGATCGATAGAACGACAATTACTATACTTATTACTCTTATTATTATGAATCTAACTCATATTATTAACCATATTATGCAAATTTGATCGATAGAACGACAATCACACTACTTATTACTCTTATCATTATCGATCTAACTCATATTATTAGCCATATTATGCTTATATGATCGATAGAACGACAATTACTATACTTATTACTCTTATTATCATCAATCTAACTCATATTATTAGCCATATTATGCTTATATGATCGATAGAACGACAAATACTATAGTTATTACTCTTATTATTATCAATCTAACTCATATTATTAACCATATTATGCTAATATGACCGATAGAACTACAATTACTATACTCATTACTCTTATTATTATCAATCCAACTCATGTTATTACCCATATTATGCTTATATGATCGATAGAACGACAATCACTATACTTATTACTCTTATTATTATCAACCTAACTCATATTATTAGCCATATTATGCTTATATTATCGATAGAACGACAATTACTATACTTATTACTGTTATTATTATCAATCTAACGCACATTATTAGCCATATTATGCTTATATGATCGACAGAACGACAATTACTATACTTATTACACTCACTGTTATCAATCAAACTCATATTATTAACCATATTATGCAAATTTGATCGATAGAACGACAATCACTCTACTTATTACTCTTATTATTATCAACCTAACTCATATTATTAGCCATATTATGCTTATATGATCGATAGAACGACAATCACTATACTTATTACTCTTATTATTATCAACCTAACTCATATTATTAGCCATATTATGCTTATATGATCTATAGAACGACAAATACTATACTTGTTACTCTTATTATTATCAATCTAACTCATATTATTAACCATATTATGCCAATATGATCGATAGAACTACAATTACTATACTCATTACTCTTATTATTATCAATCTAACTCATATTATTAGCCATATTATGCTTATATGATCGATAGAACGAGAATTACTATACTCACTACTCTTAGTATTATCAATCTAACTCATATTATTAGCCATATTATGCTTATATTATCTATAGAACGACAAATACTATACTTATTACTCTTATTATTATCAATCTAACTCATATTATTAACCATATTATGCTAATATGATCGATAGAACTACAATTACTATACTCATTACTCTTATTATTATCAATCTAACTCATATTATTAGCCATATTATGCTTATATTATCTATAGAACGACAAATACTATACTTATTACTCTTATTATTATCAATCTAACTCATATTATTAACCATATTATGCTAATATGATCGATAGAACTACAATTACTATACTTATTACTCTTATTATTATCAACCTAACTCATATTATTAGCCATATTATGCTTATATTATCGATAGGACGACAATTACTATACTTATTACTGTTATTATTATCAATCTAACGCATATTATTAGCCATATTATGCTTATATGATCGACAGAACGACAATTACTATACTTACTACACTCACTGTTATCAATCAAACTCATATTATTAACCATATTATGCAAATTTGATCGATAGAACGACAATCACTCTACTTATTACTCTTATTATTATCAACCTAACTCATATTATTAGCCATATTATGCTTATATGATCGATAGAACGACAATCACTATACTTATTACTCTTATTATTATCAACCTAACTCATATTATTAGCCATATTATGCTTATATTATCGATATAACGACAATTACTATACTTATTACTGTTATCATTATCAATCTAACTCATATTATTAGCCATATTATGCTTATATGATCTATAGAACGACAAATACTATACTTATTACTCTTATTATTATCAATCTAACTCATATTATTAACCATATTATGCTAATATGATCGATAGAACTACAATTACTATACTCATTACTCTTATTATTATCAATCTAACTCATATTATTAGCCATATTATGTTTATATGATCGATAGAACGAGAATTACTATACTCACTACTCTTAGTATTATCAATCTAACTCATATTATTAGCCATATTATGCTTATATTATCTATAGAACGACAAATACTATACTTATTACTCTTATTGTTATCAATCTAACTCATATTATTAACCATATTATGCTAATATGATCGATAGAACTACAATTACTATACTCATTACTCTTATTATTATCAATCTAACTCATATTATTAGCCATATTATGCTTATATTATCTATAGAACGACAAATACTATACTTATTACTCTTATTATTATCAATCTAACTCATATTATTAACCATATTATGCTAATATGATCGATAGAACTACAATTACTATACTTATTACTCTTATTATTATCAACCTAACTCATATTATTAGCCATATTATGCTTATATTATCGATAGAACGACAATTACTATACTTATTACTGTTATTATTATCAATCTAACGCATATTATTAGCCATATTATGCTTATATGATCGACAGAACGACAATTACTATACTTATTACACTCACTGTTATCAATCAAACTCATATTATTAACCATATTATGCAAATTTGATCGATAGAACGACAATCACTCTACTTATTACTCTTATTATTATCAACCTAACTCATATTATTAGCCATATTATGCTTATATGATCGATAGAACGACAATCACTATACTTATTACTCTTATTATTATCAACCTAACTCATATTATTAGCCATATTATGCTTATATTATCGATATAACGACAATTACTATACTTATTACTGTTATCATTATCAATCTAACTCATATTATTAGCCATATTATGCTTATATGATCTATAGAACGACAAATACTATACTTATTACTCTTATTATTATCAATCTAACTCATATTATTAACCATATTATGCTAATATGATCGATAGAACTACAATTACTATACTCATTACTCTTATTATTATCAATCTAACTCATATTATTAGCCATATTATGCTTATATGATCGATAGAACGAGAATTACTATACTCACTACTCTTAGTATTATCAATCTAACTCATATTATTAGCCATATTATGCTTATATTATCTATAGAACGACAAATACTATACTTATTACTCTTATTATTATCAATCTAACTCATATTATTAACCATATTATGCTAATATGATCGATAGAACTACAATTGCTATAATCATTACTCTTATTATTATCAATCTAACTCATATTATTAGCCATATTATACTTATATGATCGATAGAACGACAATTACTATACTCACTACTCTTATTATAATCAATCTAACTCATATTATTAGCCATATTATGCTTATATGATCGATAGAACGACAATTACTGTACTTATTACTCTTATCATTATCGATCTAACTCATATTATTAGCCATATTATGCTTATATGATCGATAGAGCGACAATTACTATACTTATTACTCTTATTATTATCAATCTAACTCATATTATTAGCCATATTATGCTTATATGATCGATAGAACGACAATTACTATACTTATTACTCTTATTATTATCAATCTAACTCATATTATTAGCCATATTATGCTTATATGATCGATAGAACGAGAATTACTATACTCACTACTCTTAGTATTATCAATCTAACTCATATTATTAGGCATATTATGCTTATATTATCGATAGAACGACAATTACTATACCTATTACTGTTATTATTATCAATCTAACTCATATTATTAGTTATATTATGCTTAATTGATCGATAGAACGACAATTACTATACTTATTACTCTTATTATTATGAATCTAACTCATATTATTAACCATATTATGCAAATTTGATCGATAGAACGACAATCACACTACTTATTACTCTTATCATTATCGATCTAACTCATATTATTAGCCATATTATGCTTATATGATCGATAGAACGACAATTACTATACTTATTACTCTTATTATCATCAATCTAACTCATATTATTAGCCATATTATGCTTATATGATCGATAGAACGACAAATACTATACTTATTACTCTTATTATTATCAATCTAACTCATATTATTAGCCATATTATGCTTATATGATCGATAGAACGAGAATTACTATACTCACTACTCTTAGTATTATCAATCTAACTCATATTATTAGGC
The DNA here is from genome assembly GCF_050947335.1 of Megachile rotundata. Taxonomy (NCBI): domain Eukaryota; kingdom Metazoa; phylum Arthropoda; class Insecta; order Hymenoptera; family Megachilidae; genus Megachile; species Megachile rotundata. The sequence goes on from NW_027473663.1 coordinate 149,406, forward strand.
ATATTATGCTTATATTATCGATAGAACGACAATTACTATACTTATTACTGTTATTATTATCAATCTAACGCACATTATTAGCCATATTATGCTTATATGATCGACAGAACGACAATTACTATACTTATTACACTCACTGTTATCAATCAAACTCATATTATTAACCATATTATGCAAATTTGATCGATAGAACGACAATCACTCTACTTATTACTCTTATTATTATCAACCTAACTCATATTATTAGCCATATTATGCTTATATGATCGATAGAACGACAATCACTATACTTATTACTCTTATTATTATCAACCTAACTCATATTATTAGCCATATTATGCTTATATGATCTATAGAACGACAAATACTATACTTGTTACTCTTATTATTATCAATCTAACTCATATTATTAACCATATTATGCCAATATGATCGATAGAACTACAATTACTATACTCATTACTCTTATTATTATCAATCTAACTCATATTATTAGCCATATTATGCTTATATGATCGATAGAACGAGAATTACTATACTCACTACTCTTAGTATTATCAATCTAACTCATATTATTAGCCATATTATGCTTATATTATCTATAGAACGACAAATACTATACTTATTACTCTTATTATTATCAATCTAACTCATATTATTAACCATATTATGCTAATATGATCGATAGAACTACAATTACTATACTCATTACTCTTATTATTATCAATCTAACTCATATTATTAGCCATATTATGCTTATATTATCTATAGAACGACAAATACTATACTTATTACTCTTATTATTATCAATCTAACTCATATTATTAACCATATTATGCTAATATGATCGATAGAACTACAATTACTATACTTATTACTCTTATTATTATCAACCTAACTCATATTATTAGCCATATTATGCTTATATTATCGATAGGACGACAATTACTATACTTATTACTGTTATTATTATCAATCTAACGCATATTATTAGCCATATTATGCTTATATGATCGACAGAACGACAATTACTATACTTATTACACTCACTGTTATCAATCAAACTCATATTATTAACCATATTATGCAAATTTGATCGATAGAACGACAATCACTCTACTTATTACTCTTATTATTATCAACCTAACTCATATTATTAGCCATATTATGCTTATATGATCGATAGAACGACAATCACTATACTTATTACTCTTATTATTATCAACCTAACTCATATTATTAGCCATATTATGCTTATATTATCGATATAACGACAATTACTATACTTATTACTGTTATCATTATCAATCTAACTCATATTATTAGCCATATTATGCTTATATGATCTATAGAACGACAAATACTATACTTATTACTCTTATTATTATCAATCTAACTCATATTATTAACCATATTATGCTAATATGATCGATAGAACTACAATTACTATACTCATTACTCTTATTATTATCAATCTAACTCATATTATTAGCCATATTATGCTTATATGATCGATAGAACGAGAATTACTATACTCACTACTCTTAGTATTATCAATCTAACTCATATTATTAGCCATATTATGCTTATATTATCTATAGAACGACAAATACTATACTTATTACTCTTATTATTATCAATCTAACTCATATTATTAACCATATTATGCTAATATGATCGATAGAACTACAATTACTATACTCATTACTCTTATTATTATCAATCTAACTCATATTATTAGCCATATTATGCTTATATTATCTATAGAACGACAAATACTATACTTATTACTCTTATTATTATCAATCTAACTCATATTATTAACCATATTATGCTAATATGATCGATAGAACTACAATTACTATACTTATTACTCTTATTATTATCAACCTAACTCATATTATTAGCCATATTATGCTTATATTATCGATAGAACGACAATTACTATACTTATTACTGTTATTATTATCAATCTAACGCATATTATTAGCCATATTATGCTTATATGATCGACAGAACGACAATTACTATACTTATTACACTCACTGTTATCAATCAAACTCATATTATTAACCATATTATGCAAATTTGATCGATAGAACGACAATCACTCTACTTATTACTCTTATTATTATCAACCTAACTCATATTATTAGCCATATTATGCTTATATGATCGATAGAACGACAATCACTATACTTATCACTCTTATTATTATCAACCTAACTCATATTATTAGCCATATTATGCTTATATTATCGATATAACGACAATTACTATACTTATTACTGTTATCATTATCAATCTAACTCATATTATTAGCCATATTATGCTTATATGATCTATAGAACGACAAATACTATACTTATTACTCTTATTATTATCAATCTAACTCATATTATTAACCATATTATGCTAATATGATCGATAGAACTACAATTACTATACTCATTACTCTTATTATTATCAATCTAACTCATATTATTAGCCATATTATGCTTATATGATCGATAGAACGAGAATTACTATACTCACTACTCTTAGTATTATCAATCTAACTCATATTATTAGCCATATTATGCTTATATTATCTATAGAACGACAAATACTATACTTATTACTCTTATTATTATCAATCTAACTCATATTATTAACCATATTATGCTAATATGATCGATAGAACTACAATTACTATACTCATTACTCTTATTATTATCAATCTAACTCATATTATTAGCCATATTATGCTTATATGATCGATAGAACGACAATTACTATACTCACTACTCTTATTATTATCAATCTAACTCATATTATTAGCCATATTATGCTTATATGATCGATAGAACGACAATTACTGTACTTATTACTCTTATCATTATCGATCTAACTCATATTATTAGCCATATTATGCTTATATGATCGATAGAACGACAATTACTATACTTATTACTCTTATTATTATCAATCTAACTCATATTATTAGCCATATTATGCTTATATGATCGATAGAACGACAATTACTATACTTATTACTCTTATTATTATCAATCTAACTCATATTATTAGCCATATTATGCTTATATGATCGATAGAACGAGAATTACTATACTCACTACTCTTAGTATTATCAATCTAACTCATATTATTAGGCATATTATGCTTATATTATCGATAGAACGACAATTACTATACCTATTACTGTTATTATTATCAATCTAACTCATATTATTAGTTATATTATGCTTAATTGATCGATAGAACGACAATTACTATACTTATTACTCTTATTATTATGAATCTAACTCATATTATTAACCATATTATGCAAATTTGATCGATAGAACGACAATCACACTACTTATTACTCTTATCATTATCGATCTAACTCATATTATTAGCCATATTATGCTTATATGATCGATAGAACGACAATTACTATACTTATTACTCTTATTATCATCAATCTAACTCATATTATTAGCCATATTATGCTTATATGATCGATAGAACGACAAATACTATACTTATTACTCTTATTATTATCAATCTAACTCATATTATTAACCATATTATGCTAATATGATCGATAGAACTACAATTACTATACTCATTACTCTTATTATTATCAATCCAACTCATGTTATTACCCATATTATGCTTATATGATCGATAGAACGACAATCACTATACTTATTATTCTTATTATTATCAACCTAACTCATATTATTAGCCATATTATGCTTATATTATCGATAGAACGACAATTACTATACTTATTACTGTTATTATTATCAATCTAACGCATATTATTAGCCATATTATGCTTATATGATCGACAGAACGACAATTACTATACTTATTACACTCACTGTTATCAATCAAACTCATATTATTAACCATATTATGCAAATTTGATCGATAGAACGACAATCACTCTACTTATTACTCTTATTATTATCAACCTAACTCATATTATTAGCCATATTATGCTTATATGATCGATAGAACGACAATCACTATACTTATTACTCTTATTATTATCAACCTAACTCATATTATTAGCCATATTATGCTTATATTATCGATATAACGACAATTACTATACTTATTACTGTTATCATTATCAATCTAACTCATATTATTAGCCATATTATGCTTATATGATCTATAGAACGACAAATACTATACTTATTACTCTTATTATTATCAATCTAACTCATATTATTAACCATATTATGCTAATATGATTGATAGAACTACAATTACTATACTCATTACTCTTATTATTATCAATCTAACTCATATTATTAGCCATATTATGCTTATATGATCGATAGAACGACAATTACTATACTCACTACTCTTATTATTATCAATCTAACTCATATTATTAGCCATATTATGCTTATATGATCGATAGAACGACAATTACTGTACTTATTACTCTTATCACTATCGATCTAACTCATATTATTAGCCATATTATGCTTATATGATCGATAGAACGACAATTACTATACTTATTACTCTTATTATTATCAATCTAACTCATATTATTAGCCATATTATGCTTATATGATCGATAGAACGACAATTACTATACCTATTACTGTTATTATTATCAATCTACCTCATATTATTAGTTATATTATGCTTAATTGATCGATAGAACGACAATTACTATACTTATTACTCTTATTATTATGAATCTAACTCATATTATTAACCATATTATGCAAATTTGATCGATAGAACGACAATCGCACTACTTATTACTCTTATCATTATCGATCTAACTCATATTATTAGCCATATTATGCTTATATGATCGATAGAACGACAAATACTATACTTATTACTCTTATTATTATCAATCTAACTCATATTATTAACCATATTATGCTAATATGATCGATAGAACTACAATTACTATACTCATTACTCTTATTATTATCAATCCAACTCATGTTATTACCCATATTATGCTTATATGATCGATAGAACGACAATCACTATACTTATTACTCTTATTATTATCAACCTAACTCATATTATTAGCCATATTATGCTTATATTATCGATAGAACGACAATTACTATACTTATTACTGTTATTATTATCAATCTAACGCATATTATTAGCCATATTATGCTTATATGATCGACAGAACGACAATTACTATACTTATTACACTCACTGTTATCAATCTAACTCATATTATTAACCATATTATGCAAATTTGATCGATTGAACGACAATCACTCTACTTATTACTCTTATTATTATCAACCTAACTCATATTATTGGCCATGTTATGCTTATATGATCGATAGAACGACAATCACTATACTTATTACTCTTATTATTATCAACCTAACTCATATTATTAGCCATATTATGCTTATATGAACGACAGAACGACAATTACTGTACTTATTACTCTTATCATTATCAATCTAAGTCATATTATTAGCCATATTATGCTTATATGATCGATAGAACGACAATTACTATACTCACTACTCTTATTATTATCAATCTAACTCATATTATTAGCCATATTATGCTTATATGATCGATAGAACGACAATTACTATACTTATTACTCTTATTATTATCAACCTAACTCATATTATTAGCCATATTATGCTTATATGATCGATAGAGCGACAATTACTATACTTATTACTCTCATTATTATAAATCTAACTCATATTATTAGCCATATTATGCTTATATGATCGATAGAACGACATTTACTATACTTATTACTCTTATTATTATGAATCTAACTCATATTATTAACCATACTATGCAGATATGATCGATAGAACTACAATTACTATACTCATTACTCTTATTATTATTAATCTAACTGATATTATTAGCCATATTATGCTTATATGATCGATAGAACGACAATTACTATACTTAGTACTCTTATTATTATCAATCTAACTCATATTATTGGCCATATTATGCTTATATGATCGATAGAACGAGAATTACTATACTCACTTCTCTTAGTATTATCAATCTAACTCATATTATTAGCCATATTATGCTTAAATGATCGATAGAACGACAATTACTATACTTATTACTCTTATTATTATCAATCTAACTCATATTATTAGCCATATTATGCTTCTATGTTCGATAGAACGAGAATGACTATACTCACTACTCTTATTATCATCAATCTAACTCATATTATTAGCCATATTATGCTTATATGATCGATAGAACGACAAATACTACGCTTATTACTCTTATTATTATCAATCTAACTCATATTATTAACCATATTATGCTAATATGATCGATAGAACTACAATTACTATACTCATTACTCTTATTATTATCAATCCAACTCATGTTATTACCCATATTATGCTTATATGATCGATAGAACGACAATCACTATACTTATTACTCTTATTATTATCAACCTAACTCATATTATTAGCCATATTATGCTTATATTATCGATAGAACGACAATTACTATACTTATTACTGTTATTATTATCAATCTAACGCATATTATTAGCCATATTATGCTTATATGATCGACAGAACGACAATTACTATACTTATTACACTCACTGTTATCAATCTAACTCATATTATTAACCATATTATGCAAATTTGATCGATTGAACGACAATCACTCTACTTATTACTCTTATTATTATCAACCTAACTCATATTATTAGCCATATTATGCTTATATGATCGATAGAACGACAATCACTATACTTATTACTCTTATTATTATCAACCTAACTCATATTATTAGCCATATTATGCTTATATGAACGAAAGAACGACAATTACTGTACTTATTACTCTTATCATTATCAATCTAAGTCATATTATTAGCCATATTATGCTTATATGATCGATAGAACGACAATTACTGTACTTATTACTCTTATCATTATCGATCTAACTCATATTATTAGCCATATTATGCTTATATGATCGATAGAACGACAATTACTATACTTATTACTCTTATTATTATCAACCTAACTCATATTATTAGCCATATTATGCTTATATGATCGATAGAACGACAATCACTATACTTATTACTCTTATTATTATCAACCTCACTCATATTATTAGCCATATTATGCTTATATTATCGATATAACGACAATTGCTATACTTATTACTGTTATTATTATCAATCTAACTCATATTATTAGCCATATTATGCTTATATGAACGACAGAACGACAATTACTGTACTTATTACTCTTATCATTATCAATCTAAGTCATATTATTAGCCATATTATGCTTATATGATCGATAGAACGACAATTACTATACTTATTACTCTTATTATTATAAATCTAACTCATATTATTAGCCATATTATGCTTATATGATCGATAGAACGACAATTACTATACTTATTACTCTTATTATTATGAATCTAACTCATATTATTAACCATATTATGCAGATATGATCGATAGAACTACAATTACTATACTCATTACTCTTATTATTATTAATCTAACTGATATTATTAGCCATATTTTGCTTATATGATCGATAGAACGACAATTACTATACTTATTACTCTTATTATTATAAATCTAACTCATATTATTAGCCATATTATGCTTATATGATCGATAGAACGACAATTACTATACTTATTACTCTTATTATTATGAATCTAACTCATATTATTAACCATATTATGCAGATATGATCGATAGAACTGCAATTACTATACTCATTACTCTTATTATTATTAATCTAACTGATATTATTAGCCATATTTTGCTTATATGATCAATAGAACGACAATTACTATACTTATTACTCTTATTATCATCAATCTAACTCATATTATTAGCCATATTATGCTTATATGATCGATAGAACGACAAATACTACGCTTATTACTCTTATTATTATCAATCTAACATATATTATTAACCATATTATGCTAATATGATCGATAGAACTACAATTACTATACTCATTACTCTTATTATTATCAATCCAACTCATGTTATTACCCATATTATGCTTATATGATCGATAGAACGACAATCACTATACTTATTACTCTTATTATTATCAACCTAACTCATATTACTAGCCATATTATGCTTATATGATCGACAGAACGACAATTACTATACTTATTACTCTTATTATTATCAATCTAACTCATATTATTAACCATATTATGCTTATATGATCGATAGAACGACAATTACTATACTTATTACTCTTATTATTATCAATCTAACTCATATTATTAGCCATATTATCCTTATATGATCGATAGAACGACAATTACTATACTTATTACTCTTATTATTGTCAATCTAACTCATATTATTAGCCATATTATGCTTATATGATCGATAGAACGAGAATTACTATACTCACTACTCTTAGTATTATCAATCTAACTCATATTATTAGCCATATTATGCTTATATTATCTATAGAACGACAAATACTATACCTATTACTCTTATTATTATCAATCTAACTCATATTATTAACCATATTATGCTAATATGATCGATAGAACTACAATTACTATACTCATTACTCTTATTATTATCAATCTAACTCATATTATTAGCCATATTATGCTTATATGATCGATAGAACGACAATTACTATACTCACTACTCTTATTATTATCAATCTAACTCATATTATTAGCCATATTATGCTTATATGATCGATAGAACGACAAATACTATAGTTATTACTCTTATTATTATCAATCTAACTCATATTATTAACCATATTATGCTAATATGACCGATAGAACTACAATTACTATACTCATTACTCTTATTATTATCAATCCAACTCATGTTATTACCCATATTATGCTTATATGATCGATAGAACGACAATCACTATACTTATTACTCTTATTATTATCAACCTAACTCATATTATTAGCCATATTATGCTTATATTATCGATAGAACGACAATTACTATACTTATTACTGTTATTATTATCAATCTAACGCATATTATTAGCCATATTATGCTTATATGATCGACAGAACGACAATTACTATACTTATTACACTCACTGTTATCAATCAAACTCATATTATTAACCATATTATGCAAATTTGATCGATAGAACGACAATCACTCTACTTATTACTCTTATTATTATCAACCTAACTCATATTATTAGCCATATTATGCTTATATGATCGATAGAACGACAATCACTATACTTATTACTCTTATTATTATCAACCTAACTCATATTATTAGCCATATTATGCTTATATTATCGATATAACGACAATTACTATACTTATTACTGTTATCATTATCAATCTAACTCATATTATTAGCCATATTATGCTTATATGATCTATAGAACGACAAATACTATACTTATTACTCTTATTATTATCAATCTAACTCATATTATTAACCATATTATGCTAATATGATCGATAGAACTACAATTACTATACTCATTACTCTTATTATTATCAATCTAACTCATATTATTAGCCATATTATGCTTATATGATCGATAGAACGAGAATTACTATACTCACTACTCTTAGTATTATCAATCTAACTCATATTATTAGCCATATTATGCTTATATTATCTATAGAACGACAAATACTATACTTATTACTCTTATTATTATCAATCTAACTCATATTATTAACCATATTATGCTAATATGATCGATAGAACTACAATTACTATACTCATTACTCTTATTATTATCAATCTAACTCATATTATTAGCCATATTATGCTTATATTATCTATAGAACGACAAATACTATACTTATTACTCTTATTATTATCAATCTAACTCATATTATTAACCATATTATGCTAATATGATCGATAGAACTACAATTGCTATACTTATTACTCTTATTATTATCAACCTAACTCATATTATTAGCCATATTATGCTTATATTATCGATAGAACGACAATTACTATACTTATTACTGTTATTATTATCAATCTAACGCATATTATTAGCCATATTATGCTTATATGATCGACAGAACGACAATTACTATACTTATTACACTCACTGTTATCAATCAAACTCATATTATTAACCATATTATGCAAATTTGATCGATAGAACGACAATCACTCTACTTATTACTCTTATTATTATCAACCTAACTCATATTATTAGCCATATTATGCTTATATGATCGATAGAACGACAATCACTATACTTATCACTCTTATTATTATCAACCTAACTCATATTATTAGCCATATTATGCTTATATTATCGATATAACGACAATTACTATACTTATTACTGTTATCATTATCAATCTAACTCATATTATTAGCCATATTATGCTTATATGATCTATAGAACGACAAATACTATACTTATTACTCTTATTATTATCAATCTAACTCATATTATTAACCATATTATGCTAATATGATCGATAGAACTACAATTACTATACTCATTACTCTTATTATTATCAATCTAACTCATATTATTAGCCATATTATGCTTATATGATCGATAGAACGAGAATTACTATACTCACTACTCTTAGTATTATCAATCTAACTCATATTATTAGCCATATTATGCTTATATTATCTATAGAACGACAAATACTATACTTATTACTCTTATTATTATCAATCTAACTCATATTATTAACCATATTATGCTAATATGATCGATAGAACTACAATTACTATACTCATTACTCTTATTATTATCAATCTAACTCATATTATTAGCCATATTATGCTTATATGATCGATAGAACGACAATTACTATACTCACTACTCTTATTATTATCAATCTAACTCATATTATTAGCCATATTATGCTTATATGATCGATAGAACGACAATTACTGTACTTATTACTCTTATCATTATCGATCTAACTCATATTATTAGCCATATTATGCTTATATGATCGATAGAACGACAATTACTATACTTATTACTCTTATTATTATCAATCTAACTCATATTATTAGCCATATTATGCTTATATGATCGATAGAACGACAATTACTATACTTATTACTCTTATTATTATCAATCTAACTCATATTATTAACCATATTATGCTAATATGATCGATAGAACTACAATTACTATACTCATTACTCTTATTATTATCAATCTAACTCATATTATTAGCCATATTATGCTTATATTATCTATAGAACGACAAATACTATACTTATTACTCTTATTATTATCAATCTAACTCATATTATTAACCATATTATGCTAATATGATCGATAGAACTACAATTGCTATACTTATTACTCTTATTATTATCAACCTAACTCATATTATTAGCCATATTATGCTTATATTATCGATAGAACGACAATTACTATACTTATTACTGTTATTATTATCAATCTAACGCATATTATTAGCCATATTATGCTTATATGATCGACAGAACGACAATTACTATACTTATTACACTCACTGTTATCAATCAAACTCATATTATTAACCATATTATGCAAATTTGATCGATAGAACGACAATCACTCTACTTATTACTCTTATTATTATCAACCTAACTCATATTATTAGCCATATTATGCTTATATGATCGATAGAACGACAATCACTATACTTATCACTCTTATTATTATCAACCTAACTCATATTATTAGCCATATTATGCTTATATTATCGATATAACGACAATTACTATACTTATTACTGTTATCATTATCAATCTAACTCATATTATTAGCCATATTATGCTTATATGATCTATAGAACGACAAATACTATACTTATTACTCTTATTATTATCAATCTAACTCATATTATTAACCATATTATGCTAATATGATCGATAGAACTACAATTACTATACTCATTACTCTTATTATTATCAATCTAACTCATATTATTAGCCATATTATGCTTATATGATCGATAGAACGAGAATTACTATACTCACTACTCTTAGTATTATCAATCTAACTCATATTATTAGCCATATTATGCTTATATTATCTATAGAACGACAAATACTATACTTATTACTCTTATTATTATCAATCTAACTCATATTATTAACCATATTATGCTAATATGATCGATAGAACTACAATTACTATACTCATTACTCTTATTATTATCAATCTAACTCATATTATTAGCCATATTATGCTTATATGATCGATAGAACGACAATTACTATACTCACTACTCTTATTATTATCAATCTAACTCATATTATTAGCCATATTATGCTTATATGATCGATAGAACGACAATTACTGTACTTATTACTCTTATCATTATCGATCTAACTCATATTATTAGCCATATTATGCTTATATGATCGATAGAACGACAATTACTATACTTATTACTCTTATTATTATCAATCTAACTCATATTATTAGCCATATTATGCTTATATGATCGATAGAACGACAATTACTATACTTATTACTCTTATTATTATCAATCTAACTCATATTATTAGCCATATTATGCTTATATGATCGATAGAACGAGAATTACTATACTCACTACTCTTAGTATTATCAATCTAACTCATATTATTAGGCATATTATGCTTATATTATCGATAGAACGACAATTACTATACCTATTACTGTTATTATTATCAATCTAACTCATATTATTAGCCATATTATGCTTATATGATCGACAGAACGACAATTACTATACTTATTACACTCACTGTTATCAATCTAACTCATATTATTAACCATATTATGCAAATTTGATCGATTGAACGACAATCACTCTACTTATTACTCTTATTATTATCAACCTAACTCATATTATTGGCCATGTTATGCTTATATGATCGATAGAACGACAATCACTATACTTATTACTCTTATTATTATCAACCTAACTCATATTATTAGCCATATTATGCTTATATGAACGACAGAACGACAATTACTGTACTTATTACTCTTATCATTATCAATCTAAGTCATATTATTAGCCATATTATGCTTATATGATCGATAGAACGACAATTACTATACTCACTACTCTTATTATTATCAATCTAACTCATATTATTAGCCATATTATGCTTATATGATCGATAGAACGACAATTACTATACTTATTACTCTTATTATTATCAACCTAACTCATATTATTAGCCATATTATGCTTATATGATCGATAGAGCGACAATTACTATACTTATTACTCTCATTATTATAAATCTAACTCATATTATTAGCCATATTATGCTTATATGATCGATAGAACGACATTTACTATACTTATTACTCTTATTATTATGAATCTAACTCATATTATTAACCATACTATGCAGATATGATCGATAGAACTACAATTACTATACTCATTACTCTTATTATTATTAATCTAACTGATATTATTAGCCATATTATGCTTATATGATCGATAGAACGACAATTACTATACTTAGTACTCTTATTATTATCAATCTAACTCATATTATTGGCCATATTATGCTTATATGATCGATAGAACGAGAATTACTATACTCACTTCTCTTAGTATTATCAATCTAACTCATATTATTAGCCATATTATGCTTAAATGATCGATAGAACGACAATTACTATACTTATTACTCTTATTATTATCAATCTAACTCATATTATTAGCCATATTATGCTTCTATGTTCGATAGAACGAGAATTACTATACTCACTACTCTTATTATCATCAATCTAACTCATATTATTAGCCATATTATGCTTATATGATCGATAGAACGACAAATACTACGCTTATTACTCTTATTATTATCAATCTAACTCATATTATTAACCATATTATGCTAATATGATCGATAGAACTACAATTACTATACTCATTACTCTTATTATTATCAATCCAACTCATGTTATTACCCATATTATGCTTATATGATCGATAGAACGACAATCACTATACTTATTACTCTTATTATTATCAACCTAACTCATATTATTAGCCATATTATGCTTATATTATCGATAGAACGACAATTACTATACTTATTACTGTTATTATTATCAATCTAACGCATATTATTAGCCATATTATGCTTATATGATCGACAGAACGACAATTACTATACTTATTACACTCACTGTTATCAATCTAACTCATATTATTAACCATATTATGCAAATTTGATCGATTGAACGACAATCACTCTACTTATTACTCTTATTATTATCAACCTAACTCATATTATTAGCCATATTATGCTTATATGATCGATAGAACGACAATCACTATACTTATTACTCTTATTATTATCAACCTAACTCATATTATTAGCCATATTATGCTTATATGAACGAAAGAACGACAATTACTGTACTTATTACTCTTATCATTATCAATCTAAGTCATATTATTAGCCATATTATGCTTATATGATCGATAGAACGACAATTACTGTACTTATTACTCTTATCATTATCGATCTAACTCATATTATTAGCCATATTATGCTTATATGATCGATAGAACGACAATTACTATACTTATTACTCTTATTATTATCAACCTAACTCATATTATTAGCCATATTATGCTTATATGATCGATAGAACGACAATCACTATACTTATTACTCTTATTATTATCAACCTCACTCATATTATTAGCCATATTATGCTTATATTATCGATATAACGACAATTGCTATACTTATTACTGTTATTATTATCAATCTAACTCATATTATTAGCCATATTATGCTTATATGAACGACAGAACGACAATTACTGTACTTATTACTCTTATCATTATCAATCTAAGTCATATTATTAGCCATATTATGCTTATATGATCGATAGAACGACAATTACTATACTTATTACTCTTATTATTATAAATCTAACTCATATTATTAGCCATATTATGCTTATATGATCGATAGAACGACAATTACTATACTTATTACTCTTATTATTATGAATCTAACTCATATTATTAACCATATTATGCAGATATGATCGATAGAACTACAATTACTATACTCATTACTCTTATTATTATTAATCTAACTGATATTATTAGCCATATTTTGCTTATATGATCGATAGAACGACAATTACTATACTTATTACTCTTATTATTATAAATCTAACTCATATTATTAGCCATATTATGCTTATATGATCGATAGAACGACAATTACTATACTTATTACTCTTATTATTATGAATCTAACTCATATTATTAACCATATTATGCAGATATGATCGATAGAACTGCAATTACTATACTCATTACTCTTATTATTATTAATCTAACTGATATTATTAGCCATATTTTGCTTATATGATCAATAGAACGACAATTACTATACTTATTACTCTTATTATCATCAATCTAACTCATATTATTAGCCATATTATGCTTATATGATCGATAGAACGACAAATACTACGCTTATTACTCTTATTATTATCAATCTAACATATATTATTAACCATATTATGCTAATATGATCGATAGAACTACAATTACTATACTCATTACTCTTATTATTATCAATCCAACTCATGTTATTACCCATATTATGCTTATATGATCGATAGAACGACAATCACTATACTTATTACTCTTATTATTATCAACCTAACTCATATTACTAGCCATATTATGCTTATATGATCGACAGAACGACAATTACTATACTTATTACTCTTATTATTATCAATCTAACTCATATTATTAACCATATTATGCTTATATGATCGATAGAACGACAATTACTATACTTATTACTCTTATTATTATCAATCTAACTCATATTATTAGCCATATTATCCTTATATGATCGATAGAACGACAATTACTATACTTATTACTCTTATTATTGTCAATCTAACTCATATTATTAGCCATATTATGCTTATATGATCGATAGAACGAGAATTACTATACTCACTACTCTTAGTATTATCAATCTAACTCATATTATTAGCCATATTATGCTTATATTATCTATAGAACGACAAATACTATACCTATTACTCTTATTATTATCAATCTAACTCATATTATTAACCATATTATGCTAATATGATCGATAGAACTACAATTACTATACTCATTACTCTTATTATTATCAATCTAACTCATATTATTAGCCATATTATGCTTATATGATCGATAGAACGACAATTACTATACTCACTACTCTTATTATTATCAATCTAACTCATATTATTAGCCATATTATGCTTATATGATCGATAGAACGACAAATACTATAGTTATTACTCTTATTATTATCAATCTAACTCATATTATTAACCATATTATGCTAATATGACCGATAGAACTACAATTACTATACTCATTACTCTTATTATTATCAATCCAACTCATGTTATTACCCATATTATGCTTATATGATCGATAGAACGACAATCACTATACTTATTACTCTTATTATTATCAACCTAACTCATATTATTAGCCATATTATGCTTATATTATCGATAGAACGACAATTACTATACTTATTACTGTTATTATTATCAATCTAACGCATATTATTAGCCATATTATGCTTATATGATCGACAGAACGACAATTACTATACTTATTACACTCACTGTTATCAATCAAACTCATATTATTAACCATATTATGCAAATTTGATCGATAGAACGACAATCACTCTACTTATTACTCTTATTATTATCAACCTAACTCATATTATTAGCCATATTATGCTTATATGATCGATAGAACGACAATCACTATACTTATTACTCTTATTATTATCAACCTAACTCATATTATTAGCCATATTATGCTTATATTATCGATATAACGACAATTACTATACTTATTACTGTTATCATTATCAATCTAACTCATATTATTAGCCATATTATGCTTATATGATCTATAGAACGACAAATACTATACTTATTACTCTTATTATTATCAATCTAACTCATATTATTAACCATATTATGCTAATATGATCGATAGAACTACAATTACTATACTCATTACTCTTATTATTATCAATCTAACTCATATTATTAGCCATATTATGCTTATATGATCGATAGAACGAGAATTACTATACTCACTACTCTTAGTATTATCAATCTAACTCATATTATTAGCCATATTATGCTTATATTATCTATAGAACGACAAATACTATACTTATTACTCTTATTATTATCAATCTAACTCATATTATTAACCATATTATGCTAATATGATCGATAGAACTACAATTACTATACTCATTACTCTTATTATTATCAATCTAACTCATATTATTAGCCATATTATGCTTATATTATCTATAGAACGACAAATACTATACTTATTACTCTTATTATTATCAATCTAACTCATATTATTAACCATATTATGCTAATATGATCGATAGAACTACAATTGCTATACTTATTACTCTTATTATTATCAACCTAACTCATATTATTAGCCATATTATGCTTATATTATCGATAGAACGACAATTACTATACTTATTACTGTTATTATTATCAATCTAACGCATATTATTAGCCATATTATGCTTATATGATCGACAGAACGACAATTACTATACTTATTACACTCACTGTTATCAATCAAACTCATATTATTAACCATATTATGCAAATTTGATCGATAGAACGACAATCACTCTACTTATTACTCTTATTATTATCAACCTAACTCATATTATTAGCCATATTATGCTTATATGATCGATAGAACGACAATCACTATACTTATCACTCTTATTATTATCAACCTAACTCATATTATTAGCCATATTATGCTTATATTATCGATATAACGACAATTACTATACTTATTACTGTTATCATTATCAATCTAACTCATATTATTAGCCATATTATGCTTATATGATCTATAGAACGACAAATACTATACTTATTACTCTTATTATTATCAATCTAACTCATATTATTAACCATATTATGCTAATATGATCGATAGAACTACAATTACTATACTCATTACTCTTATTATTATCAATCTAACTCATATTATTAGCCATATTATGCTTATATGATCGATAGAACGAGAATTACTATACTCACTACTCTTAGTATTATCAATCTAACTCATATTATTAGCCATATTATGCTTATATTATCTATAGAACGACAAATACTATACTTATTACTCTTATTATTATCAATCTAACTCATATTATTAACCATATTATGCTAATATGATCGATAGAACTACAATTACTATACTCATTACTCTTATTATTATCAATCTAACTCATATTATTAGCCATATTATGCTTATATGATCGATAGAACGACAATTACTATACTCACTACTCTTATTATTATCAATCTAACTCATATTATTAGCCATATTATGCTTATATGATCGATAGAACGACAATTACTGTACTTATTACTCTTATCATTATCGATCTAACTCATATTATTAGCCATATTATGCTTATATGATCGATAGAACGACAATTACTATACTTATTACTCTTATTATTATCAATCTAACTCATATTATTAGCCATATTATGCTTATATGATCGATAGAACGACAATTACTATACTTATTACTCTTATTATTATCAATCTAACTCATATTATTAACCATATTATGCTAATATGATCGATAGAACTACAATTACTATACTCATTACTCTTATTATTATCAATCTAACTCATATTATTAGCCATATTATGCTTATATTATCTATAGAACGACAAATACTATACTTATTACTCTTATTATTATCAATCTAACTCATATTATTAACCATATTATGCTAATATGATCGATAGAACTACAATTGCTATACTTATTACTCTTATTATTATCAACCTAACTCATATTATTAGCCATATTATGCTTATATTATCGATAGAACGACAATTACTATACTTATTACTGTTATTATTATCAATCTAACGCATATTATTAGCCATATTATGCTTATATGATCGACAGAACGACAATTACTATACTTATTACACTCACTGTTATCAATCAAACTCATATTATTAACCATATTATGCAAATTTGATCGATAGAACGACAATCACTCTACTTATTACTCTTATTATTATCAACCTAACTCATATTATTAGCCATATTATGCTTATATGATCGATAGAACGACAATCACTATACTTATCACTCTTATTATTATCAACCTAACTCATATTATTAGCCATATTATGCTTATATTATCGATATAACGACAATTACTATACTTATTACTGTTATCATTATCAATCTAACTCATATTATTAGCCATATTATGCTTATATGATCTATAGAACGACAAATACTATACTTATTACTCTTATTATTATCAATCTAACTCATATTATTAACCATATTATGCTAATATGATCGATAGAACTACAATTACTATACTCATTACTCTTATTATTATCAATCTAACTCATATTATTAGCCATATTATGCTTATATGATCGATAGAACGAGAATTACTATACTCACTACTCTTAGTATTATCAATCTAACTCATATTATTAGCCATATTATGCTTATATTATCTATAGAACGACAAATACTATACTTATTACTCTTATTATTATCAATCTAACTCATATTATTAACCATATTATGCTAATATGATCGATAGAACTACAATTACTATACTCATTACTCTTATTATTATCAATCTAACTCATATTATTAGCCATATTATGCTTATATGATCGATAGAACGACAATTACTATACTCACTACTCTTATTATTATCAATCTAACTCATATTATTAGCCATATTATGCTTATATGATCGATAGAACGACAATTACTGTACTTATTACTCTTATCATTATCGATCTAACTCATATTATTAGCCATATTATGCTTATATGATCGATAGAACGACAATTACTATACTTATTACTCTTATTATTATCAATCTAACTCATATTATTAGCCATATTATGCTTATATGATCGATAGAACGACAATTACTATACTTATTACTCTTATTATTATCAATCTAACTCATATTATTAGCCATATTATGCTTATATGATCGATAGAACGAGAATTACTATACTCACTACTCTTAGTATTATCAATCTAACTCATATTATTAGGCATATTATGCTTATATTATCGATAGAACGACAATTACTATACCTATTACTGTTATTATTATCAATCTAACTCATATTATTAGTTATATTATGCTTAATTGATCGATAGAACGACAATTACTATACTTATTACTCTTATTATTATGAATCTAACTCATATTATTAACCATATTATGCAAATTTGATCGATAGAACGACAATCACACTACTTATTACTCTTATCATTATCGATCTAACTCATATTATTAGCCATATTATGCTTATATGATCGATAGAACGACAATTACTATACTTATTACTCTTATTATCATCAATCTAACTCATATTATTAGCCATATTATGCTTATATGATCGATAGAACGACAAATACTATACTTATTACTCTTATTATTATCAATCTAACTCATATTATTAACCATATTATGCTAATATGATCGATAGAACTACAATTACTATACTCATTACTCTTATTATTATCAATCCAACTCATGTTATTACCCATATTATGCTTATATGATCGATAGAACGACAATCACTATACTTATTATTCTTATTATTATCAACCTAACTCATATTATTAGCCATATTATGCTTATATTATCGATAGAACGACAATTACTATACTTATTACTGTTATTATTATCAATCTAACGCATATTATTAGCCATATTATGCTTATATGATCGACAGAACGACAATTACTATACTTATTACACTCACTGTTATCAATCAAACTCATATTATTAACCATATTATGCAAATTTGATCGATAGAACGACAATCACTCTACTTATTACTCTTATTATTATCAACCTAACTCATATTATTAGCCATATTATGCTTATATGATCGATAGAACGACAATCACTATACTTATTACTCTTATTATTATCAACCTAACTCATATTATTAGCCATATTATGCTTATATTATCGATATAACGACAATTACTATACTTATTACTGTTATCATTATCAATCTAACTCATATTATTAGCCATATTATGCTTATATGATCTATAGAACGACAAATACTATACTTATTACTCTTATTATTATCAATCTAACTCATATTATTAACCATATTATGCTAATATGATTGATAGAACTACAATTACTATACTCATTACTCTTATTATTATCAATCTAACTCATATTATTAGCCATATTATGCTTATATGATCGATAGAACGACAATTACTATACTCACTACTCTTATTATTATCAATCTAACTCATATTATTAGCCATATTATGCTTATATGATCGATAGAACGACAATTACTGTACTTATTACTCTTATCACTATCGATCTAACTCATATTATTAGCCATATTATGCTTATATGATCGATAGAACGACAATTACTATACTTATTACTCTTATTATTATCAATCTAACTCATATTATTAGCCATATTATGCTTATATGATCGATAGAACGACAATTACTATACCTATTACTGTTATTATTATCAATCTACCTCATATTATTAGTTATATTATGCTTAATTGATCGATAGAACGACAATTACTATACTTATTACTCTTATTATTATGAATCTAACTCATATTATTAACCATATTATGCAAATTTGATCGATAGAACGACAATCGCACTACTTATTACTCTTATCATTATCGATCTAACTCATATTATTAGCCATATTATGCTTATATGATCGATAGAACGACAAATACTATACTTATTACTCTTATTATTATCAATCTAACTCATATTATTAACCATATTATGCTAATATGATCGATAGAACTACAATTACTATACTCATTACTCTTATTATTATCAATCCAACTCATGTTATTACCCATATTATGCTTATATGATCGGTAGAACGACAATCACTATACTTATTACTCTTATTATTATCAACCTAACTCATATTATTAGCCATATTATGCTTATATTATCGATAGAACGACAATTACTATACTTATTACTGTTATTATTATCAATCTAACGCATATTATTAGCCATATTATGCTTATATGATCGACAGAACGACAATTACTATACTTATTACACTCACTGTTATCAATCTAACTCATATTATTAACCATATTATGCAAATTTGATCGATTGAACGACAATCACTCTACTTATTACTCTTATTATTATCAACCTAACTCATATTATTGGCCATGTTATGCTTATATGATCGATAGAACGACAATCACTATACTTATTACTCTTATTATTATCAACCTAACTCATATTATTAGCCATATTATGCTTATATGAACGACAGAACGACAATTACTGTACTTATTACTCTTATCATTATCAATCTAAGTCATATTATTAGCCATATTATGCTTATATGATCGATAGAACGACAATTACTATACTCACTACTCTTATTATTATCAATCTAACTCATATTATTAGCCATATTATGCTTATATGATCGATAGAACGACAATTACTATACTTATTACTCTTATTATTATCAACCTAACTCATATTATTAGCCATATTATGCTTATATGATCGATAGAGCGACAATTACTATACTTATTACTCTCATTATTATAAATCTAACTCATATTATTAGCCATATTATGCTTATATGATCGATAGAACGACATTTACTATACTTATTACTCTTATTATTATGAATCTAACTCATATTATTAACCATACTATGCAGATATGATCGATAGAACTACAATTACTATACTCATTACTCTTATTATTATTAATCTAACTGATATTATTAGCCATATTATGCTTATATGATCGATAGAACGACAATTACTATACTTAGTACTCTTATTATTATCAATCTAACTCATATTATTGGCCATATTATGCTTATATGATCGATAGAACGAGAATTACTATACTCACTTCTCTTAGTATTATCAATCTAACTCATATTATTAGCCATATTATGCTTAAATGATCGATAGAACGACAATTACTATACTTATTACTCTTATTATTATCAATCTAGCTCATATTATTAGCCATATTATGCTTCTATGTTCGATAGAACGAGAATTACTATACTCACTACTCTTATTATCATCAATCTAACTCATATTATTAGCCATATTATGCTTATATGATCGATAGAACGACAAATACTACGCTTATTACTCTTATTATTATCAATCTAACTCATATTATTAACCATATTATGCTAATATGATCGATAGAACTACAATTACTATACTCATTACTCTTATTATTATCAATCCAACTCATGTTATTACCCATATTATGCTTATATGATCGATAGAACGACAATCACTATACTTATTACTCTTATTATTATCAACCTAACTCATATTATTAGCCATATTATGCTTATATTATCGATAGAACGACAATTACTATACTTATTACTGTTATTATTATCAATCTAACGCATATTATTAGCCATATTATGCTTATATGATCGACAGAACGACAATTACTATACTTATTACACTCACTGTTATCAATCTAACTCATATTATTAACCATATTATGCAAATTTGATCGATTGAACGACAATCACTCTACTTATTACTCTTATTATTATCAACCTAACTCATATTATTAGCCATATTATGCTTATATGATCGATAGAACGACAATCACTATACTTATTACTCTTATTATTATCAACCTAACTCATATTATTAGCCATATTATGCTTATATGAACGAAAGAACGACAATTACTGTACTTATTACTCTTATCATTATCAATCTAAGTCATATTATTAGCCATATTATGCTTATATGATCGATAGAACGACAATTACTGTACTTATTACTCTTATCAATATCGATCTAACTCATATTATTAGCCATATTATGCTTATATGATCGATAGAACGACAATTACTATACTTATTACTCTTATTATTATCAACCTAACTCATATTATTAGCCATATTATGCTTATATGATCGATAGAACGACAATCACTATACTTATTACTCTTATTATTATCAACCTCACTCATATTATTAGCCATATTATGCTTATATTATCGATATAACGACAATTGCTATACTTATTACTGTTATTATTATCAATCTAACTCATATTATTAGCCATATTATGCTTATATGAACGGCAGAACGACAATTACTGTACTTATTACTCTTATCATTATCAATCTAAGTCATATTATTAGCCATATTATGCTTATATGATCGATAGAACGACAATTACTATACTTATTACTCTTATTATTATAAATCTAACTCATATTATTAGCCATATTATGCTTATATGATCGATAGAACGACAATTACTATACTTATTACTCTTATTATTATGAATCTAACTCATATTATTAACCATATTATGCAGATATGATCGATAGAACTACAATTACTATACTCATTACTCTTATTATTATTAATCTAACTGATATTATTAGCCATATTTTGCTTATATGATCGATAGAACGACAATTACTATACTTATTACTCTTATTATTATAAATCTAACTCATATTATTAGCCATATTATGCTTATATGATCGATAGAACGACAATTACTATACTTATTACTCTTATTATTATGAATCTAACTCATATTATTAACCATATTATGCAGATATGATCGATAGAACTGCAATTACTATACTCATTACTCTTATTATTATTAATCTAACTGATATTATTAGCCATATTTTGCTTATATGATCAATAGAACGACAATTACTATACTTATTACTCTTATTATCATCAATCTAACTCATATTATTAGCCATATTATGCTTATATGATCGATAGAACGACAAATACTACGCTTATTACTCTTATTATTATCAATCTAACATATATTATTAACCATATTATGCTAATATGATCGATAGAACTACAATTACTATACTCATTACTCTTATTATTATCAATCCAACTCATGTTATTACCCATATTATGCTTATATGATCGATAGAACGACAATCACTATACTTATTACTCTTATTATTATCAACCTAACTCATATTACTAGCCATATTATGCTTATATGATCGACAGAACGACAATTACTATACTTATTACTCTTATTATTATCAATCTAACTCATATTATTAACCATATTATGCTTATATGATCGATAGAACGACAATTACTATACTTATTACTCTTATTATTATCAATCTAACTCATATTATTAGCCATATTATCCTTATATGATCGATAGAACGACAATTACTATACTTATTACTCTTATTATTGTCAATCTAACTCATATTATTAGCCATATTATGCTTATATGATCGATAGAACGAGAATTACTATACTCACTACTCTTAGTATTATCAATCTAACTCATATTATTAGCCATATTATGCTTATATTATCTATAGAACGACAAATACTATACTTATTACTCTTATTATTATCAATCTAACTCATATTATTAACCATATTATGCTAATATGATCGATAGAACTACAATTACTATACTCATTACTCTTATTATTATCAATCTAACTCATATTATTAGCCATATTATGCTTATATGATCGATAGAACGACAATTACTATACTCACTACTCTTATTATTATCAATCTAACTCATATTATTAGCCATATTATGCTTATATGATCGATAGAACGACAATTACTGTACTTATTACTCTTATCATTATCGATCTAACTCATATTATTAGCCATATTATGCTTATATGATCGATAGAACGACAATTACTATACTTATTACTCTTATTATTATCAATCTAACTCATATTATTAGCCATATTATGCTTATGTGATCGATAGAACGACAAATACTATACTTATTACTCTTAGTATTATCAATCTAACTCATATTATTAACCATATTATGCTAATATGAACGATAGAACTACAATTACTATACTCATTACTCTTATTATTATCAATCCAACTCATGTTATTACCCATATTATGCTTATATGATCGATAGAACGACAATCACTATACTTATTACTCTTATTATTATCAACCTAACTCATATTATTAGCCATATTATGCTTATATTATCGATAGAACGACAATTACTATACTTATTACTGTTATTATTATCAACCTAACTCATATTATTAGCCATATTATGCTTAAATGATCGATAGAACAACAATTACTATACTTATTACTCTTATTATTATCCACCTAACTCATATTATTAGCCATATTATGCTTATATGATCGATAGAACGACAATCACTATACTTATTACTCTTATTATTATCAACCTAACTCATATTATTAGCCATATTATGCTTATATTATCGATATAACGACAATTACTATACTTATTACTGTTATTATCATCAATCTAACTCATATTATTAGCCATATTATGCTTATATGATCGATAGAACGACAAATACTATACTTATTACTCTTATTATTATCAATCTAACTCATATTATTAACCATATTATGCTAATATGATCGATAGAACGACAATTACTATACTTATTACTCTTATTATTATCAACCTAACTCATATTATTAGCCATATTATGCTTAAATGATCGATAGAACAACAATTACTATACTTATTACTCTCATTATTATAAATCTAACTCATATTATTAGCCATATTATGCTTATATGATCGATAGAACGACAATTACTATACTTATTACTCTTATTATTATGAATCTAACTCATATTATTAACCATATTATGCAGATATGATCGATAGAACTACAATTACTATACTCATTACTCTTATTATTATTAATCTAACTGATATTATTAGCCATATTATGCTTATATGATCGATAGAACGACAATTACTATACTTATTACTCTTATTATCATCAATCTAACTCATATTATTAGCCATATTATGCTGATATGATCGATAGAACGACAAATACTATACTTATTACTCTTATTATTATCAATCTAACTCATATTATTAACCATATTATGCAAATTTGATCGATAGAACGACAATCACACTACTTATTACTCTTATTATTATCAACCTAACTCATATTATTAGCCATATTATGCTTATATTATCGATAGAACGACAATTACTATACTTATTACTGTTATTATTATCAATCTAACGCATATTATTAGCCATATTATGCTTATATGATCGACAGAACGACAATTACTATACTTATTACACTCACTGTTATCAATCTAACTCATATTATTAACCATATTATGCAAATTTGATCGATTGAACGACAATCACTCTACTTATTACTCTTATTATTATCAACCTAACTCATATTATTGGCCATATTATGCTTATATTATCGATAGAACGACAATTACTATACTTATTACTGTTATTATTATCAATCTAACGCATATTATTAGCCATATTATGCTTATATGATCGACAGAACGACAATTACTATACTTATTACACTCACTGTTATCAATCTAACTCATATTATTAACCATATTATGCAAATTTGATCGATTGAACGACAATCACTCTACTTATTACTCTTATTATTATCAACCTAACTCATATTATTAGCCATATTATGCTTATATGATCGATAGAACGACAATCACTATACTTATTACTCTTATTATTATCAACCTAACTCATATTATTAGCCATATTATGCTTATATGAACGACAGAACGACAATTACTGTACTTATTACTCTTATCATTATCAATCTAAGTCATATTATTAGCCATATTATGCTTATATGATCGATAGAACGACAATTACTATACTCACTACTCTTATTATTATCAATCTAACTCATATTATTAGCCATATTATGCTTATATGATCGATAGAACGACAATTACTGTACTTATTACTCTTATCATTATCGATCTAACTCATATTATTAGCCATATTATGCTTATATGATCGATAGAACGACAATTACTATACTTATTACTCTTATTATTATCAACCTAACTCATATTATTAGCCATATTATGCTTATATGATCGATAGAGCGACAATTACTATACTTATTACTCTCATTATTATAAATCTAACTCATATTATTAGCCATATTATGCTTATATGATCGATAGAACGACATTTACTATACTTATTACTCTTATTATTATGAATCTAACTCATATTATTAACCATACTATGCAGATATGATCGATAGAACTACAATTACTATACTCATTACTCTTATTATTATTAATCTAACTGATATTATTAGCCATATTATGCTTATATGATCGATAGAACGACAATTACTATACTTAGTACTCTTATTATTATCAATCTAACTCATATTATTGGCCATATTATGCTTATATGATCGATAGAACGAGAATTACTATACTCACTTCTCTTAGTATTATCAATCTAACTCATATTATTAGCCATATTATGCTTAAATGATCGATAGAACGACAATTACTATACTTATTACTCTTATTATTATCAATCTAACTCATATTATTAGCCATATTATGCTTCTATGTTCGATAGAACGAGAATTACTATACTCACTACTCTTATTATCATCAATCTAACTCATATTATTAGCCATATTATGCTTATATGATCGATAGAACGACAAATACTACGCTTATTACTCTTATTATTATCAATCTAACTCATATTATTAACCATATTATGCTAATATGATCGATAGAACTACAATTACTATACTCATTACTCTTATTATTATCAATCCAACTCATGTTATTACCCATATTATGCTTATATGATCGATAGAACGACAATCACTATACTTATTACTCTTATTATTATCAACCTAACTCATATTATTAGCCATATTATGCTTATATTATCGATAGAACGACAATTACTATACTTATTACTGTTATTATTATCAATCTAACGCATATTATTAGCCATATTATGCTTATATGATCGACAGAACGACAATTACTATACTTATTACACTCACTGTTATCAATCTAACTCATATTATTAACCATATTATGCAAATTTGATCGATTGAACGACAATCACTCTACTTATTACTCTTATTATTATCAACCTAACTCATATTATTAGCCATATTATGCTTATATGATCGATAGAACGACAATCACTATACTTATTACTCTTATTATTATCAACCTAACTCATATTATTAGCCATATTATGCTTATATGAACGAAAGAACGACAATTACTGTACTTATTACTCTTATCATTATCAATCTAAGTCATATTATTAGCCATATTATGCTTATATGATCGATAGAACGACAATTACTGTACTTATTACTCTTATCATTATCGATCTAACTCATATTATTAGCCATATTATGCTTATATGATCGATAGAACGACAATTACTATACTTATTACTCTTATTATTATCAACCTAACTCATATTATTAGCCACATTATGCTTATATGATCGATAGAACGACAATCACTATACTTATTACTCTTATTATTATCAACCTCACTCATATTATTAGCCATATTATGCTTATATTATTGATATAACGACAATTGCTATACTTATTACTGTTATTATTATCAATCTAACTCATATTATTAGCCATATTATGCTTATATGAACGACAGAACGACAATTACTGTACTTATTACTCTTATCATTATCAATCTAAGTCATATTATTAGCCATATTATGCTTATATGATCGATAGAACGACAATTACTATACTTATTACTCTTATTATTATAAATCTAACTCATATTATTAGCCATATTATGCTTATATGATCGATAGAACGACAATTACTATACTTATTACTCTTATTATTATGAATCTAACTCATATTATTAACCATATTATGCAGATATGATCGATAGAACTACAATTACTATACTCATTACTCTTATTATTATTAATCTAACTGATATTATTAGCCATATTTTGCTTATATGATCGATAGAACGACAATTACTATACTTATTACTCTTATTATTATAAATCTAACTCATATTATTAGCCATATTATGCTTATATGATCGATAGAACGACAATTACTATACTTATTACTCTTATTATTATGAATCTAACTCATATTATTAACCATATTATGCAGATATGATCGATAGAACTGCAATTACTATACTCATTACTCTTATTATTATTAATCTAACTGATATTATTAGCCATATTTTGCTTATATGATCAATAGAACGACAATTACTATACTTATTACTCTTATTATCATCAATCTAACTCATATTATTAGCCATATTATCCTTATATGATCGATAGAACGACAATTACTATACTTATTACTCTTATTATTGTCAATCTAACTCATATTATTAGCCATATTATGCTTATATGATCGATAGAACGAGAATTACTATACTCACTACTCTTAGTATTATCAATCTAACTCATATTATTAGCCATATTATGCTTATATTATCTATAGAACGACAAATACTATACTTATTACTCTTATTATTATCAATCTAACTCATATTATTAACCATATTATGCTAATATGATCGATAGAACTACAATTACTATACTCATTACTCTTATTATTATCAATCTAACTCATATTATTAGCCATATTATGCTTATATGATCGATAGAACGACAATTACTATACTCACTACTCTTATTATTATCAATCTAACTCATATTATTAGCCATATTATGCTTATATGATCGATAGAACGACAATTACTGTACTTATTACTCTTATCATTATCGATCTAACTCATATTATTAGCCATATTATGCTTATATGATCGATAGAACGACAATTACTATACTTATTACTCTTATTATTATCAATCTAACTCATATTATTAGCCATATTATGCTTATGTGATCGATAGAACGACAAATACTATACTTATTACTCTTAGTATTATCAATCTAACTCATATTATTAACCATATTATGCTAATATGAACGATAGAACTACAATTACTATACTCATTACTCTTATTATTATCAATCCAACTCATGTTATTACCCATATTATGCTTATATGATCGATAGAACGACAATCACTATACTTATTACTCTTATTATTATCAACCTAACTCATATTATTAGCCATATTATGCTTATATTATCGATAGAACGACAATTACTATACTTATTACTGTTATTATTATCAACCTAACTCATATTATTAGCCATATTATGCTTAAATGATCGATAGAACAACAATTACTATACTTATTACTCTTATTATTATCCACCTAACTCATATTATTAGCCATATTATGCTTATATGATCGATAGAACGACAATCACTATACTTATTACTCTTATTATTATCAACCTAACTCATATTATTAGCCATATTATGCTTATATTATCGATATAACGACAATTACTATACTTATTACTGTTATTATCATCAATCTAACTCATATTATTAGCCATATTATGCTTATATGATCGATAGAACGACAAATACTATACTTATTACTCTTATTATTATCAATCTAACTCATATTATTAACCATATTATGCTAATATGATCGATAGAACGACAATTACTATACTTATTACTCTTATTATTATCAACCTAACTCATATTATTAGCCATATTATGCTTAAATGATCGATAGAACAACAATTACTATACTTATTACTCTCATTATTATAAATCTAACTCATATTATTAGCCATATTATGCTTATATGATCGATAGAACGACAATTACTATACTTATTACTCTTATTATTATGAATCTAACTCATATTATTAACCATATTATGCAGATATGATCGATAGAACTACAATTACTATACTCATTACTCTTATTATTATTAATCTAACTGATATTATTAGCCATATTATGCTTATATGATCGATAGAACGACAATTACTATACTTATTACTCTTATTATCATCAATCTAACTCATATTATTAGCCATATTATGCTTATATGATCGATAGAACGACAAATACTATACTTATTACTCTTATTATTATCAATCTAACTCATATTATTAACCATATTATGCAAATTTGATCGATAGAACGACAATCACTCTACTTATTACTCTTATTATTATCAACCTAACTCATATTATTAGGCATATTATGCTAATATGATCGATAGAACGACAATCACTATACTTATTACTCTTATTATTATCAACCTAACTCATATTACTAGCCATATTATGCTTATATGATCGACAGAACGACAATTACTATACTTATTACTCTTATTATTATCAATCTAACTCATATTATTAACCATATTATGCTTATATGATCGATAGAACGACAATTACTATACTTATTACTCTTATTATTATCAATCTAACTCATATTATTAGCCATATTATCCTTATATGATCGATAGAACGACAATTACTATACTTATTACTCTTATTATTGTCAATCTAACTCATATTATTAGCCATATTATGCTTATATGATCGATAGAACGAGAATTACTATACTCACTACTCTTAGTATTATCAATCTAACTCATATTATTAGCCATATTATGCTTATATTATCTATAGAACGACAAATACTATACTTATTACTCTTATTATTATCAATCTAACTCATATTATTAACCATATTATGCTAATATGATCGATAGAACTACAATTACTATACTCATTACTCTTATTATTATCAATCTAACTCATATTATTAGCCATATTATGCTTATATGATCGATAGAACGACAATTACTATACTCACTACTCTTATTATTATCAATCTAACTCATATTATTAGCCATATTATGCTTATATGATCGATAGAACGACAATTACTGTACTTATTACTGTTATCATTATCAATCTAACTCATATTATTAGCCATATTATGCTTATATGATCTATAGAACGACAAATACTATACTTATTACTCTTATTATTATCAATCTAACTCATATTATTAACCATATTATGCTAATATGATCGATAGAACTACAATTACTATACTCATTACTCTTATTATTATCAATCTAACTCATATTATTAGCCATATTATGCTTATATGATCGATAGAACGACAATTACTATACTCACTACTCTTATTATTATCAATCTAACTCATATTATTAGCCATATTATGCTTATATGATCGATAGAACGACAATTACTGTACTTATTACTCTTATCACTATCGATCTAACTCATATTATTAGCCATATTATGCTTATATGATCGATAGAACGACAATTACTATACTTATTACTCTTATTATTATCAATCTAACTCATATTATTAGCCATATTATGCTTATATGATCGATAGAACGACAATTACTATACTTATTACTCTTATTATTATCAATCTAACTCATATTATTAGCCATATTATGCTTATATGATCGATAGAACGACAATTACTATACTTAT